>NC_067485.1:69338916-69523916 GCF_947179515.1 Apodemus sylvaticus
CCCCTCACTGCCGCCCCCCCCCCCACCCAATCCACACGTCACGCTGCCCTTGGGAGTTGAAGTCCATGTTTGGAGAATTGGTTTTGTCCATAAATTGATATCACCAGTTGAACTTGTTGGCAATTAGTTGTTTTAATTAAACATTTCATAAGCCATGCAAGTGCAACAAGTACACTAAAATTCCTTGAGAAATTGGAGTTTTGAAAAGTCTATAGAGTCTATAAAGATCAGACATAGTGTGGGTACTTCACTGCACAGTAAAATCAGAAATAAGGCAGTCATAGATGACTAGAAGGTGCCTACACCAGACTACACTGTCCTACCCTTTAGACTTCCCTGTGCTCTTTGGGAAGATCAACTGGAAACTGTGGACAGTGCTTTCTGTATACAGAATAAAACCCCACTAGCTAAAAAGGGGAGGGTGGACAGGAAGCTCACCCAATCCTCTGTGTGTGTGTGTGTGTGTGTGTGTGTGTGTGTGTGTGTGTGTTTCTGTGTGTGTCTGTGTGTGTCTGTGTGTGATTATGTGTGTGATTATGTGTGTCTCTGTGTGTCTGTATCTGTGTGTGTTTGTGTTTCTGTGTGTATGTATGTACATGTGTATATTAACAATAATCAAACTGAGGCTATCAGGGGTGTCTGTGTGTGAGTCTGTATGTGAGTGTTTGTGTATGCATGCATGCATGGGCGTGTAGAGGAGACAGAGCTTTTGATACACACTTTCACTGGCCTGGAGGCCACAGAGGTGTGGGCTGGCCAACCGTCAGGCTCTGCATTCTGCCTGTCCTTGGCTCCCCAGTATTGCATCCACTTGCCACCAAGGCCAGCACTCTTATGTGGATTCTGGAACTCTAACTCGATTCCTTGTGCTTGTTTGGCCAGCCGTCACCCAAGTTCTCAGCCTATTTTAGCCAGTCCGATCATCTTGGAACCATTTGCTGTGTTTCTGGAGTACCTTTAGCTTCTCTCAAGCCTTGTCAGCTAGATTGCTTTTTTCCACTTTGTTCCAAAGCTGCAGATGTGAGATATATGTGTTAGATGCAAGAAATTGTTAACAGATGTTTATGTTGTGACTCCTATCCTGATGGTAAGGATGCGATGGGCTGGCTTGGAGGGTTCTTTTTGTTGTTCTTGTTTTCGGTGGACTCTTGTCTTTTCCCCCCTTACTCCCGCATCTGAGATTTTTTTTAATAATCACTTGTGGTTAAATGAATTTTATGGCATCAATAGGAAACCTCTAGACATGCCTTAGGCGGATGTGTGTAAGAAAAGTCACTGCTGAAAGCCAGTTGGATACAGAACACAGCCCACAGTGGTAGGAGACCAGAGTGTGGGTGGAATTAACGTCATCAGAAGTGTTCTAATATTTATTAAAGATGATCAGTCACCAAAAGAATGTGGTCCATGTCTTGGATTTTCACATTATTTTGTGTTATCAAAATAAATGATCAATGTCTTTCCCAATGAAGAAATCAGACCTCTTAGGACAGGAAGACCAAGCTGGCTATGTAGAAGACAAGTCTACTGTAAGGGTGTGAACAGGAGACCTTACTTGGGCTCAGCAGAAGTTAGTTCTTAGCTGGGCAGGACACAGGGAGAGGGCTCTGTATTCATCCCTTGTTGTTGATGGCCAATCATGGTGTGTTCGCCTCCATCCCACATTTGGAGTGAACGTACAACTCACAGCTCTCTCACAGACATCCCTGAGGCTTGCTGTGAATGTCGGGAAGTATGATAACAACAATGTAAATCACGTGATCACACTCTTCAGAAATTGGCTGGGCGCCACCCTTTCCATTTCTGATGCTCCATTTTGAAGTGGCCTGTATCCCATGTGGACTTTTCCAATGATGTACTCTTGGTAGCACAGAAAGGGGGAGCGCTCTTTTAAACTGTGCTGTGTAGGCTTGCTTTCTCTTTCTTTCTTTCTTTTTAATTGTTGAAAGTAGATTGTGTACGATATAACCCTGGAACCCTAACATAATGGTCTTTTCTTCCAACTATCTCTTCCCACTTAATTTAAGTATAATCATAAGATGAAGGTTTTGATCCCTCTGACTGGACTCTTCTGATTTAGAACATATATACACTGGGCTATTTTAGCCTGAAGCCATTCAATGCTTTTGAACTCTGTCATTAGCTGTCCTTTCCTTGATTCAGTATGGCATGGCATATAAGTGTATTTCCTATAATGAACTGGCTTCCTGGATAGATCTGTTTCCTAACAGAACATTCTCGTCATCTAATAATAGTATTACGGTCTTGGCAAGGATATAATTTTCACCTGCAAATGGAGACATTGGTATTTTGCTTTTATCCCCCAGTCACTGACAGATAGAGGTAAGTATCCTGGGGCTAACCTCTCTGAAGACAGACACTGATGTGAATTTACCACCGAGAGAGGTCACGACGTGGTAGCCATCTTCCTTGCTGTGTGCAGCCATTTTTCACACGTGCTATTTGAAACATGAATAGTTACTATCAAACGGTTTGGGGAAGAGTGGTCAGTAGTACCAACTGGGGACCAATGTGTTTGCGTGCCTGTAATGCCGTGCAATGTCGTGATGAAAACAACCTGACCACAATCAACAGCATCTCTACCCAGAGCCAGCTAGCTGAAGGGTAAAAGCTATGGCCGATAACTCCACAGACTGCATCTGACATGGATGGAGTGTGATGGAAATGAATTAAAATAAGACCATCTTCTAAAATGTGTTTAAGATGAGTAAGACTGGCTTGAATGTTGGAGAACGTTCTGGAAAAGAAAACCTGGTGGAGAATCAAATGGAAATCCCTTGGCGACCGACTCTGCCTCCAGCTGTATTCAGTTAGTGAACAGCTGTCAAAGAAAGCAAAGCGTTATTTGTGCATTAGAACAATTTCAGAAAGCTGTTTTTAACCCCCAGAGGTGGTGTTTTTTTTTTCCAGGCTTCTAATCTCTGCAAAGATTTTAAAAGCTGTAATGACCCAAGCTTGTATCAGGCGTGAGGTTACCACATAGTACCGCGTGACACAGTTAGTCTCGTGTGCAAGGAATTACAACCATTAGAATTTTATTTCCTGCAGAATTTTGTGCTGCATCACATAATCACATATAGGTGTTTGGCCCAGAGTCAGCAACAGTATCTACCTACTATTTATTTCTCAGCAACACGAGAAATGTACAAGACAGGAAACTGTGCTGCTCATAGCCCATGCCTCACAAAGGGCTCGGGAGAACTCCACGGTGAATTTCTGTCTTGGACATTTCATCTTATAGATGGGTTGGGCTGATGCAGCTTTGGGAACTTGTAATGATATGAAATACTTCCAGTGTGGCACCTTTTTTTGACTTGATACACGATTTATTTGCATGAATTTCAGGAGTAAAACACAAACATTGTGTTTACAAGGCAAGCAGTTTAACAACTGAACTGTCCTCCCAAGCCTGAGCTACCTTATTTCCTATTGAAAGATTTTTACACTTTTTATTGTCGTATTTTATATGTATTGGCATTTTGCCTGTTTTCAGGGATGCCGTTGCCAAAAGAAGGCAGCAAATGCCCTGGGACTAGAGTTATAGCCTGTTGTGAACCACTGGACAGGTGCTAGGAACCAAGCCCAGATCCTCTGGAGAGCAGCGAGTGCTCTTAACTGGGGAAGCGTCTCTCCAGCCTCCAGGCTGCAAGCTTTAAATAGTTGTACTGGAAATGTTTCAGAGAATAGATATCATCTCGGTTAGTTTTCCCAAGTAACAAACTTGAACGTAAAGGGAGTTCTGTTCCTTGGGGATCTTCTTGGCTCAGACACAAAATGGTCAAATATAAAGTGAACCTCTGAGAATGAACCAGCATATGTCTGGGTCAATGACATCTGCTCCTGCCACCACGCCATTGCCCCTCAAATATTACATCTGCTCCTGGTCTGTTGGACAAAGTGAAAGTTGTCTGAATTAACTAGGCTCTTCCTTGGTTCCACGTTCCTCTCTCTCCCATACAGTATGAGTTTAATTATGTCGAAATCCTAGAAGGGCATTATTATGTTCATGGTTACTATATGGTCAATAATGGTTAATCTAGCCTTCATATTTTATATTATACAAGTATTCTTTACCCAGTGCTCTCAATTCTTCTGTAACTAAAGGGAATACTGATAGAGAAGTGTTTGGGAAAAAACAAGTGAATTCATGTTTTTCCTGAAATTCTTATATTAAGGTGTTGTTTGTTTGTGGACTGCAACCTTTCCTCTCTGCTTTCCTGCTCTCCCCTGTTTGTCTGGCTTCCTCTCAGGTTTCCTCTCTCCTCAACAGGCAAAGGTCTGTGCGTTTCCCCCAGGCAACTGTCACCACCTTGTAATTTTACTCCACTGCCCTCCATGTCTGTTTGGACAAAGTAATAGATATGACGTCTACTGGACAGGAGCAGTTACCAGCTTAAATGACAGCTTGGTGCTTCGTCCCTCTATCTGGCCCGATTCAGGGCGCTGCGGGGATCGGGGAGTGGGACTTTGAATGTGTGGACCTATATGTAGAATAAATCTTAAGTCCTTTGTGAAAGAAAATGTGCATTTCTGAATTTGAGAGTGGGCTTCACTCAGTTGCTCTCCAAAGGCTTATTCTGATTCGTATCCCCACCAGGTGTGACAGCGGAGTTGACATTTGCCACAGTTCTGTCACCAGCGGGCATCTTCAGGAACTTGATTTTTGCTCAGTCGGGTGAAATTTTGTATCTGAAGGAGAGCCTCCTGCACTGGGAAGATCTTTCTCTGTGTTTCTGCCTAGGTCTTTCCTCTACTAGGAGTTGCGGAGGAATGAGGCTGTGTGGAGAAAGCCTCCTTTCTCCCCGAGTGAGCATCTAACACTAACAGAAGCCAGACACTGTACGTCAGTCTCCCCTCACAGCAGCAAGACTAAAAGAAGCCTTCATTCCCCAGCCCCAAAGGAAGGGTAGCTAACACAGGTGCAGGAGGGGGGTGGGGGAAGCCGGGCGCTTCCCTCCCCAGGGATAGGCTTAAGGAGGATCTGGTCTTTTATCAAACCAAGAACCAACTGCAACTAAGTCAGGGAAACCCTTATGGACTTGGTCAGGTGCTCACTGACTGTAGAGCAACGAAAACTAAAACCTACAGATCCACACGAGGGGTCTGACATCATATCTACAAGTTAGGTTGGGGTGTGTGTGTGTGTGTGTGTGTTGTTTGTACACTCGGTGCTTGTGTACATCTGTGTACATGTGGCAGGGGTGAGGGGACTGAAGGCCAGATGTTAACATCTGGCATCCTCCTCAGTCTATCCACAGGGTCTCTCACTGAGTCTGGAGTTTACGGATTTGAGCAGACTGTACAGTCAGTCTCCCCTCTGGCTCTTAGCTCCCAGGCTGACTGACAGCAAGCGTCAGGGATCTACTTCCTCCTGTCTCATTTTGTCCTTGGCTCTGGGCTGTAAATGAGTGGTGCCACTTCTGGCATCGATGTGGGTCCAGACAGTCAAAATCAGTTCCCGTGCTTGCAAAGCAAGCAGTTTATAAACCGAGCCGTTGCCCACCCACATGGACAACTTACCAGAGGTCACATTCCTGGGGAAAACGGACCCTCCTCTTGCATCAGCCATGAGTGCCAATAGCTCCCTGGCTAGAGGTGGGGCCTCACGCGTGCGTCCTTCTATGGGTCTTGTATAGGCAACTGCACCTGTTCTTAGCTTGGGGCGCGGGGGGGGGGGGGGGGTGAGGGGGAACATCTCGTAGGCACAGTGGTCCTGTCATGACTCCATGTCTTCCCCATCTCTGGCTGTTACAGTCTTTCCACCCCATCTTCCTCAGCTCCCTGAGCCTTGCAGGGGAGTTGGGATACAGATGTGCTATTTAGGGGTGAGCACTCTGGAATGTTCTTTCTGTACTTTGGCCAGTTGCAAAACTGTGTTAACCGCCAGAAGGGACATTTCTATCATTTTCCAAAGTTAGGTTAGTTGATTAATTAAATGAATTCTGAAGCATTCCTAGTTTCCTTTCCCACCCCACCCCCCCTTTTCCCCTTCTTTCTCCTTTCCTTTATCTGGCAGTGGCGAGATTCATGGGGCTGGCAATGCCACGCATTCAGGTCTCTTGGGTTTGTTTGTTTGTTTGTTACTACATTGCACGTGAAGTCCTATTTAAAACCCTGTCCCAGCCACACGGTTGTGGATTGCACCGTTGCAAAGCCCACGGTCAGACTTCACAGCACGTCACCCTGCACCGCATCAGTTGTGAGCAGTGGAAAATGGCTTCTCAGGGTTTGTTTGCAAGAGACATCTCCCAGGATACGGAGAAGCCGTCAGGAAACATGGCAGGAAGGGAGGCCCGGATTCTACATACCGTGTTGGAATCTGTGGCCTGAATTCGTGCAAGAGAGATTCCTGCCTGCTTGGAGCATGGACACAGATAAAGTTCTGTTTTGCCAAAAAGAAAACCCCAGCCACTCTTGTTAAGGAACACGGAGGCTCGCTTCCATCTGACCACATCCACACATTACAGTACGGTTTCCATGAGCCTGCTTTGTACTCTGTTCTTTAAGAACTAAGCCTGGCGGCATGAACAGTGGGTGGGTTTATCTACCATAGAGACCTCTGTTTATTTTCACCTTGGGAATGGTTCCATAGGCACTTTTAATTTCCCTTTGATCCTGGTTGTGTTTTGTCATAAGAGGCTTAGGAAACCTGTAAAATCAGGAAAGTCAAAATCTAGATGTGCCCGCGTCTCTTGCGTGTTTACGGCGGTCTACCCCTTTACCATAAGAAAGTTGAAGTCATGGGCTTGGTGGCATTGGTGGCTTAGGTCAGGGCTTGCTGGGTCACCTCGTCAGGAGAGAAGGTGGATGTTAATCTTGCACTCTGGTACTCACAGTTAGGAGGGGGTGGTCAGGGAAAGGAGACGAATGGGGGAGGAATACTGATTACAGGAGGAAAATACTGGGCAAGAAAAGGAAGGATTTTTCAATTATCCAGAGCTGTTCTGTCATAGGCTAGCTGCCCCGGCAGGGGAATGAGCAGCAGACACTGGGGCATTTGGTCACCAGTGCTGGGATTCTCCCTTCAGGGGTGACCAAGGAGTCTCTAAGCTCCTTCCTCCAACTGTTGGCTCCCAGTACAGACAGAGAGAGGCTTCCTTCTGGCAGCTGGTGTGGAGGAATCACTCCTGCTGGCCAGGGAGGGAAGGCTGGATGGGTATCCAGAGGGGAGGAAACCTCCCTCCATTTGGGACTCATGCACCCCGGGATGCCTGGAGCTGGTTTCTGGACCTGCCTTCTGTTCCCAGCAGGTGCCGAGCTCAGCCAGGGTGGAAATCAGCCCAAAGTAAAAACCTAAAAAGTGCCAAACTCAGTTTGGTAGTTGCTCTATGTCCTGATTCCAAACCAACGCCACCACCACCACCATCATCCAGTGTATAGATAGGCACTTCTCTGAGCCCTGACCTGAACAGCATAAGGCCAAGATGTGGCAGACATGGTGGGACAGAGACCCTAAGAAGGTAGAGTCCTAAGCCACAGAGCAAGTGCCACATTGCCTTTTCTTCTGGTTTTTTTTTTCTTTGTTAACCATTTCCTTCAGTCCGCTCAGGAGAGCACAGCTGGAAGCTGTGGGAGCGGGAGCATCTTCACACTGGCCACACCACTGAAGGCTGCACCACTGAAGGCTGCGATTCCCTCCCTCAGCACCCACTAACAGCCAGATTTCCATCTCAAAGATGAACTCTCAAATTTAAAGAAAGGGCACGGGAGCAATATTATATTTATATGTGGAATATATATATACATATATATGTTTATATATATTGCTATATATACTGATATACTTGAAATAATACTCCAAGCAGCAGACATGCCAGTGAGGGTTGGGTCATAGGAGTGATATGCCTGAATGGTTACCACCCCCATTTCTTACTTTGCTTATTTTTTTAGAACTTTTTCAAGACAGCTTTTCTGTTTGTCTTTTTTTCTGGTGATGTTGTAACCCGATCAGACTTGGAGGCAGTGCCCGAGACCTGAGAGAGAGGGTGCTGGAAAATATATTAGATTTATCCAGTATCTGCTGAACCTTCACCTTCCTTATAGCAGGGTTATGGTCTGGGCAGCCGCTTAAACGCTGTGTGTGTGTGAAAATGGCCCATCCCTTATTGTGAAAGTAGCCAATCGAGTGAAGTCACGAACGTGAGTTTACTCTGAGCTCTGAAGCGCATGCACCAGTGCTTCTTTCCCTTCTTCTGTGCGTGTACGTGTTCACGTCTGGGTGGTTACCCGTGTTCGCAGGAGCATGCGCACATGTGGAGGCAGAAGACAAGAGCTGACGTCTTTCTCAGTGTCCACCTTATTTTGGGAGACAGGGTTTCTCGTCTACCTGGAACTCATGGTTCTTGTCCATACCCCAGGGATCCCCTGTTCTTACCTGACCTGTGCTAGGGTTACAGGTGTGCACCACCTTACCTGACTTCTGGGGGGGTATGTGGGTGAAAAATTAACTCCAGTTTTCCTGTTGGTGCAGCAAGCAAGTCACCAACAATGCCAGAGCCCAAGCATCATTTCCTTTTTGTTGAGCGGTTACAAAACTGTATCTGATTCACCGGGGAAGAGAGGGTGGGAAAACAATATCCCACGGATGGGCTAGGGCAGCGGAGAGCTGAGTCTTTATGTGAGTTTCCTGAGCCTCGGCTGATCTCTGAAGAAGGATGTGGAGCCACTGCCATCCTTAGAGTCCCAAGAGCTGGCACCTATCCTCCAACCCCTGCAGTCAGTATAGAGCAAGAAATTAGCTCCTAGATTGAGCTGACCCAATCTAAGAGGCAGCACAGATGGACCTGAGCCCTCCTAATGTCTGAGGGCTGGAAAGAGACCCACGTATGTAAGGGGGAAACCCAGGGAAGGCAACACTTGCTTTCCTGCAGACTGGGGTCTTCCAAGGCTATGCCCTACTTTCCCAGAAAGTGGGTTAGAAATTGTTAAAGGGGAATGTGGTTTTAATATTTTCCCTATCTTCTCCCTCCACTCCAATTCATTGAAATATTAAATGCAAGTGGAAAATGTGCTGCGATGGATTGGGAATATGCTTATGCTGGCAGAAGGCATTGAATGTTTTCCATCTTGTGCTCGTAAAAATGCAGAAGTAAAAATTTCCTTTCAGACTCTCTGGACAGATATGCTACGAGTATCGAGTTAGTAGCCAGTATTTTAAAAGAAGGCAGGATCTGCATGTGTTGTTTAAGGGACCAGGGAGCAGCCTCTGGGCAGAGAGTATGAAAAGCTCTGGATGCAAGCATTAAAAGCACAGTAGAGCTTCACCTTGGAGCCCTTCCGTGCCCTCTGCCCTGCTGGTCTGGCCTCTGCCTCCCCGGCCTGCCCGGTACCCCAAGTGAGTTCCTTCCAGGCAGAGGGTGGGGCCTAGGGGAGCCTTGAACTACATCCCATGGAGAGTTATTTGAGGAAGAGTACTGAACACCCAGCTCTTGGGAAGAGCTTTGGATGCAGGAACAAGCCAAGATGAGTCAGGAGAGACAAGGCTGGCTACTCAGCAGAGCTAGCCCAGGCTAGGCCAGTCACCACTGAAGACTCAAGTGCATCCTAAGACCAAGCCAGTTTGCTACGCGGCCTTGCCATTCCTATAAACCACGAGCATGGCTTGCTCTGCCTGTCATGAGATTATTGAACAAATCAGAGAAGCCGGGTGGTTATCGTTAGGACGCTGCAGTGTCAGAGACATGCCTGTTGCTGTTATTGTTTTAATCAGTTTGCTTTTCCATTTTTTTTAGCAAATGTTTTCCCTCAGCCCTCCCCACCCCCATGCGGGTAGCTCAACAGACACTGTAAACTGGCCGTTCTTTTACATAGTTGGTCTTTCAAAGGCAGAGGGCAGTTTTAGCTATCATGGGCTAGCTGAGCCCTCTTCTCTTTCACTGCTAGGCTGGTCTAGGTTTGTGATATAGAAAGCTATCAATGTTAGAGATTAAGGCTTAAAAATTAAACTTATCTTCTATGTTCTTCTTTTCTCTTCATTGGAGATCCGCCTGATAAGTAAAAATTATTATTTTTTTATGTGTGTGGGTGTTCTCACTCGCACATCTGTCTGTGCACCACATGTGCACTGCCTGGTGAGATTCAGACAGAGCACCTGGCCTCTGGGACCGGGGTTGCACATGGGTGTGAGCCACCATGTGATGATAGCAATTAAGTGTGGGCTTAACCTCTGAGCCGTCTCTGCAGCCCCCTTAGAAATAATGCAGGGTGCGCACGTTCCTTCTTTTGGCTGTTTACAGCTGCTCGCCTGTGTCTATACTGATGATTTGTTCCCACATGCAGAAAACAGGGCAGAAAGCAGGCCTGGAGAGGCCAAGCCTCGCAGACTCCTTGCCACCACATTTTCACTGTCTTTTGCATTAGCTTAGCATTGAGTATCTTGTCTTAAACTTGGAAAAACCAAACTTCAGGGATGGCTCAGAGACTTGCCACACACACCTGAGGACTGGAATTCAGGTCCCCAGAACTCACATAAACTGTGAAGTACCAGGTGGGCACAGCAGCCCACAGTAAGCAAGCCGGCTAGCAAGACTAGGTGTATCTGCGATGTGTGCTTTGATTGAGAGACCCTTCCTTGGTGACTGTAAAGGAAGTTAACGAAGCATGATTCGTGACGTCAGCCTAAGGCTTCCACACACTTGTTGACGAACACACCCGTATACAGATTCCCAAACACATGCAGAACTTGCATACTCCCAATGCACACCACACACCTGGGCAAAAGGAAACACACTTGGTGAAATCTTAGAATGGTAACAGCCACGGTCTGCTGAGGTGTCTCTTAAACGTCAGCTGGGAACCAGTGTTCATCTTACTCATCCTTTGTCTCAGCTGTGCATATTACAAAGTAAGATAAGCTTGGCTTCTGCTTGCTTCTAATTTCTATTTTATCCACGTTTAGGTTATTTATGGCCATTAATTTTTTTTTACTCATAAAAATAAGAAATGAGCAATATTCAGAAAACTGAATATTAACTAAATGTTCAAATTATGGAATCGAACCAGGTTTTCACAAAGGGATAGCTAATCACATAGTGTTTGGACTTATTTTTATTTTACATTGAAAAACTAGCAGTTATTTATGGATATGCTGACTAAACTAGACTGTCCTGATAACATGTCTGAGCTGTCCCATGCATTCCAATACATTCTACTTTAAAAGCTGTTAGCAGATGTTTGCCTACTTACAAAGTGTCTTAGTTAGGGTCTCCACTGCTGTGAAGAGACACCATGACCACGGCAGCTCTTATAAAGGACAACATTTCATTGGGGCTGGCTTACAGTTTCAGAGATTCAGTCCATTATCATCATGGCGGGAAGCATGGCAGCATCCAGGCAGACACGGTGCTGGAGAAGGAGCTGAGAGCTCTACATCTTCATGTAAAGGCCTATAGGAGAAGATTACTGTCTTCCAGACAGCCAGGAGGAGGGTCTCTCAAAGCCCACCCCCACAGTGACATACTTCCTCCCACAAGGCCACACCTACTCTGACAAGGCCACACCTCCTAATAGTGCCACTTCCTGGGCCAAGCATATCCAAACCACCACACAAAGCTTCCTCTGGAGAACCTCTTGCCTTCCAATAAAATAAGTCCAACACTTACCAGTTTTTGTAATGAGGTAGTGTCTTTGCTTTCTGGCATCCTAGACTGCGTACATCCCTAGTGAGTCCTCCACAGTGTGGGCGCGCACACACACACACAAACACACAAGGTCTTGTACTGAGGCATGCTTGTGTAGGTCAGAGGGCAATCTCCGTTATTTGTCTTCAGCTTCTACCTTGCCTGAGGTCGGATCTCTTCATTACTGACTGTGTATGCCAGTTTGGTTGGGCTGCGAGATTACAGAGATGTTCCTGTCTCCATCTCCTGGGAGTGCTGTGATTCCAGATGTGTGCTACCACACCCAGCTTTTAAGGAAGCACTAGCCTTGGGGATTTGAACCCACAGCCTCACACTTGCATGACAAGCGTGTTGCCCACAGAGTCATCTCTCCCCTCAGATTCTTTAAGATGCCCTTTGCAGCACTGCCACCATTTATACATTTTGAGTTCTTCTCCAGGGTCTTTACCCTGAGTCTGATTCTCTTCCCAGCCAATGCGGAGGGAACATCTAGTCCTAAAAGAGCAAAATAAATTATGCTAAGTTGGCTTACAGGATGACAGGGTGATTTTAAGGTTTTCTGCTGCCTGATTCTAATAGTTTAAAGGTGGTGCTTTCAAAGAAGAACCAGTAATACTATCACCACCCAAGTCTCGGCAGATCATCTGCACAGAAGTCCGTAACTGGGGATGCGGTCGGCGTGGCTCCTGCATAGTGTACTCAAGACCCTGGATTCGATTCCCACCACAACAGAAACAAACACACTCATAAAATCCAGTCCTTAAAGTCTCCTTGGTCAAGTTCTTCCTTCTGTGAATCCCCAAGCTAGGAGCCATGCCTGGCAAGAGAGGTGCAGGTAAGTTTCACAGCGACACCACCCCTGACCTGTTGTCACCATCTGTACATGGGTGTCGCCCCATTTGCAAGCTCATGTCCACCCTGTCAGGCCTTCCCTGGTGATAATTAAAGAGCACTGTGTCTGGTTCCCTCTCTCCCTCCTCTCCTCAGTGTTGCTAAGTGGCAGAACATCAGGCTTCTCTTCTTCCTCTTCCTGTTCCCGCACCGTGCACACGCACAGTCAGTACACCAGCCAGCTCCCCAGCTCTGGCTCAGGTCAGCAACATTTCTCTCTTAGCCCTTCGTCCCACACGTGTCTTCTACTGGAACCTGCCTTACACAATGCTGTAAGATAGTCCCTCCCCTACTTAAAATCGTCAGTGACCCTCTGTCTGTCAAAAGTCTTTCATTGACTGCCCTGGTCTGCTAAGTTGTTCTGCACATGACCATAGTCTTAAAGGTGACTTGGAAATTAGTTCGTCTCATCTGAGGTTGACCCCAATAGGTGCTTAAGCATTTTCTTTGATCTAAAAGTTGTTATTAATTTTAGAAAATTCGCCCTCATAGCAAGCGTGAACATAACTAGCTCTCTACCAAAACTCTGCACACAACATGGCCTCAACCAGGGAACCCCGGTTCATCTAGTTTTTTAATAGAAGTTTTATTGTTATTCTGGTAGGAAGCAGCTTGCTGATCAAGAGACAGTTGTCACTGAACACTGTTATAGTCCCTGAGAGGAATGGACAGGCTGGACCACTAAGGAGACTCCAGCAGCAGGGTACAGCCCATGAGCAGCAGAGGAGTGAGGATTGGGAAGAGCTCTGTGTGTGTGTGTGTGTGTGTGTGTGTGTGTGCGTGCGTGCGTGTGTGTAAGGAGGAGGGGGTAAGGATCAGTCAAATCAACCATTTAGGATTGGTTAATTTGCATATTTTAAGTCTGTTCTAGAGTTTTGAGGCTGCCCTCAGTTTTCTGCTTTCTGGCTCTGGGATAAGGGCAAATCCTGTAACCTGGAATATAAAATCACTGTAGGATGTAATTAAGGGTGTGGGCTCTGGATTGGCCAGTTGCTTATAGAAATCGAGCATCGGAATGTGTGATTTATGATCTCTAGGAGATAGTTATTCTGGAGAACGGTGGTCTCTGGACCCCGGAGTGGTCAGCTAAGCTCAAGATGTCAAAGCGTCAGAAAGGCAGGACACAAAGCCTTGCACATCCGTGCACCTGCTTCCCCTTGTGCTATCCTGCCGATTACAGGCTGTCTGTGCACCCTTGATGGAGGGCAAAGGGTTAAAGATGGTGGCACAGCCGAGACCCCTCTGTAAAGAAAAAACCCAGACACTTCACACAACTTCCTCACAATTCCAAGTTCTTTAGGCCCATGTCCCAGGGCCTACACGGTCCACCCCAGGAGCAGACCCTCAGCCAGGACACTGGGTGACTGTCCCACTGTGGCTCCTGCTCAGGGAGGCTGCTGGCTCAGCAGTCAGATTCCAAAACTTCGCTTTAATCTCTTTCACATGTGGACTTCTCTGCCTGCTTCCGTAGTCGCAATGCTTTTGGCTAATGGCCTCTCTCAGGGACATAACCGTTGGCCTGAAGCTTCCCTAACTTTAGAGTTCCTGGTCTGAGCCAAACAAATATTAAATATCTAATCCATGTTGGCGATGGGCAATGTTTAACACCGCCTTTGTGAAGGAGAGCTAAAAACAGCCTGAGGTGGAAACATAAGGGCTCTTTGGAAAGTTGGATGGACGGGGCTTCGCTGGGGCTTTGCTGATGACACGCACCACATACTGGTCTGCCTTACACTGCGTAGTTGAGCTGCATTCATCAGGACTGCATAGAGAGAAATGCACCCGAAAAACTTGTGGTGGAGTGCTGGCGTGTCTTCCGCTTCTGCAGATTTGGGCTGATTGGCAGAGTGAAGTCAACCGAGACGGACATGCGCGTGCGTGCTGAGGCATGGTATAGGAGGACATGTGGCGTTTGGAGAGAGTAGAATTAAGACTTGGAGGACAGTGACAGAGGCTGAGCGAGGCATGCGGCTGCAGCTAGCTGTGCAGTGCTGTGGGTCTCACCTCCACGCTGATCTCTGCTTTGCCGAGAGAGGTACAGCAGAGAACTCCTGTGGTCCCACCGGGTCACTCCTACTGACTCACAGCCGAGGCCTGGCTGTCTCTGCTAAGTCGTGTCCCTGCTGCTGATTTCTATGTGCAGTCCCAACTCTATCGAACTGGACTGCGGGTGTGTCTGTGAAGTGTGTGTGAGTGGATCGAGCTGCCGCTGCCTGCTGACCTGTGAACTGAACTGCCGATTTCCAGACAACACAGATGGGAGTTTCTCCAAAGAACCTTTCTAAACAGATCCACTTCCCCTGTATCCTTTCTTTCCCATTACCTCTGAAGGGTGGTGGGCTAAAAGGGAGGTTAAAGTATTTAAGAACTATCACTAAAACTAGGTTTTGAAAAAAATTAAAGTTACACAGCACCATTTCCAAGTATAGCACAAGTTATAATAGAGCTGCCCCTTGGAAAAAGAGCTGTTCACTGAGTCAGCTGTGAGGGGGTGTGTAGGGCTTTCATTGTTCAGGGTCTCAGAAACACTAGTGACATTGCCAGGACATGAATATTAAAGGTTAAAAAGTGAAAGGTTAATCCACTTGGCACTGATCTATGAATTTAAACTGTGTGGAAAATATTACACATTGGTGTTTACAATTGGAAAATTAGTCAGAAACAATACTTTGCTGCTTGTAATAGATTTCCACCCCTCCCCCTACCCTAGGTGAAGCAGGGTATTTCGGCTGTGTTATGAAGTTTTAAGTTTCTCAGAAAACTGCACATTGAAATCCATTTCACAATTATTGGTGTTAATCTGCCCATTGTGAGACTTGTTTTGCCCTGTTTCAAAAGAGTTCCTTTAAACAGATTTGAAAAGCAAAAGAGGTATTTGACTAAACAAAAAGAATATGTTTTTGAACGCCAAATGAATATCGACCCGGTGACCTACTTAGCATATCATTTGGATTCTGCCCTTGGGTGACCTAAATGTGGCCTCCATGGCTTACAGTTCAGTGAGAACTAAACAGGATCGGTGCCTTAGACACGAAATACTCACCCAGGCTCAGGAGGACAAGCCTCGCTTCTACTTCTTCCTGACATCCTGTGGGAAAGGCTGGACCTCTGTGGAACTCTCTAGAACAGCATGTTAAACCAGTGAAACGGGACTTCAGGCCGGTGGGAGGGAGGGAGGGAGGGAGGGAGGGAGGGAGGGAGGGAGGGAGGGAGGGAGGGCGGCCTGAGCAGAGGCAGGGATGGAAGACCCAGCTTAGCCTCTGCCAACCAGGATTATTAAACCTGGATCTGAAAACCTGTTGGTGAAAGGACACCGCTTGGGACGTGGAGCCTTCACATCATGTCTCCCTCTGGCTGCCATGCGCCTCCCCAGCCCTCAGCCTCCTCCCTGCCTTGCTACATAATGGATGGGGTGCTTTGCCTTCCTGAGTGACCATCAGAGACTCTCTAGAGCCGAGGAGTCTAGCCTTCCCGGAAGCGAATACCCTCTCCTGCATAATTCTATAGATGCTGGGAGCAGAGATGGCAGTTTATGGGTCATGGTAGAAACCATCATCAGCATCCCTGCACCAGCGTCCTGAGCCCTGCTTTCCACAGCAGCCCAGGAAAGCTGCGCTGTGCACCAAGGTGCATTATATGTCAGGAACCCAAATCTTTCCTAGCGGGCAGCGAGCCGACCTGCCCTTCGCTGTAGCAGAAGACATTAGACCTACCTTGCCTGGCTATTCACCGGACAGATATCCTTAGAAGACAACCTGGGACCCTACGTGAGAACTCTGGTCGAGTGCTTCCTACTGTGTAAAGGGCCCTGGCTCCACCGCCTGGTCTGGCAAAAACTGGGAGTTAAAGGTGGCTTGGCACGGGCCTTCCGTGCTTTGTTCATGAGCTGTGTAGAAATGGAAGAGGTACGCTGTGTGGTCACTATTGTGTGTGAGAGGAAAAGACAGATTCAGATTCAGCAAAGTACAGCCAACTCCTCGGTAAAACCTATCTGGAGGTCTCTTGGGACCTGTTAGGTTCTTTCATGTGATATTTTAACAGTCAAATACTGGCATCAGATGACTATAAAAATATCCAACACGTGTCTTCACTCTATGAGAAGTACCTCTAACTGACCCCTCTCGGTAGCCGAGAGATTACAGGCAGACACATTGCCCAGTTCTTTCTTTTTTTTTAATTTTTTATTAGATATTTGCTTTATTTACATTTCAAATGTTATCCCCTTTCCTCATTCTCCCTCTGAAACCCCCTTTCCCATCCCCTCTTCCCCTGCTCACCAACACCCCCCTCCAACTTTCCTGACCTGGCATTCCCCTACACTGGGAACATCGAGCCTTCACCGGACCAATGGCCTCTCCTCTCATTGATGTCTGAAAAGGCCATCCTCTGCTACATATGTAGCTGGAGCCATGGGTCCCTTCATGTGTACTCTTTGGTTGGTGGTTTAGTCCCTGGGAGCTCTGGGGGGGGAGGGGAGGGGTACTGGTTGGTGCATATTATTGTTCCTCCTGCAGGGCTGCAAACCTCTTTAGCTCCTTGGGTCCTTTCTCTAACTCCTCCATTGGGGACCCTATGCTCAGTCCATTGGTTGGCTGTGAGCAATGGGTATTTTGATACCCCTTCTAAGAAGGACCAAAGTATCCACACTTTGGTCTTCCTTCATCTTGAGCTTCATGTAGTCTGTGAATTGTATCTTGGGTATGCTGAGCTTCTGGGCTATTATCCAGTTATCAGCGAGTGCATATCATGTGTGTTCTTTTGTGATTGGGTTACCTCACTCAGTATGATACTTTCTAGTTCCATCCATTTGCCATGAATTCATTGTTTTTAATAGCTGAATAGGTGTACTCCATTGTGTATATATACTACGTTTTCTGTATCCATTCCTCTGTTGAGGGACATCTGGGTTCTTTCCAGCTTCTGGCTATTATACATAAGGCTGCTATGAACATAGTGGAACATGTGTCCTTATTAATGTGGGAGCATCTTCTGGGTATATGCCCAGGAGTGGTATAGCTGGGTCCTCAGGTAGTACTATGTCTAATTTTCTAAGGAATCGCCAAACTGACTTCCAGAGTGTTTGTACCAGCTTGCAGTAAAATTCTGCTTTGAACCTGTACATTGTAAGTGGCAGAGCTGACCCTGATCAGGTTGCCAACGCCCAGAGCTCTGTGCCCAAGAATCGCGCACTCTCACGGCTTCCAGTTCTCTGTGCTTAAGAAGCTGGTGGTGGAGTTGGTGACAGTGTGGCAGCACTGTGGTGGCAGTGCTCCTGGGTCACAGTGCTGATGGGGGGCAGGTGCTGATAGGAGTGGGGATGGTGGCTATAGTGATGGTGAAGGGTTAATGGTGGGTTGCTGCGAGAGTAGAGGTGGTTGTGGTAAAGGTGATGGTTTTTAGACTGTGTTTCACGGGTAGAATTAGCGGAGTGCTTGCCTTCTAGGCAAGATCAGGAAGATCCTACCAGCAGATGTGAACCCACTATTGTTACTCGCCCCTCTTCCAGCAAATCCTGCAACCTCCTCAAGGTGGTTACCATTGCCGGTCTATGAACAAAGAGCTGTGGGTTACAGTGGTTGTAAGCGCCGGTTGCGGTGGTGCAGCCCGGTAGGATTTGCTGAAGGAGGCAGAAACAGGAAGAGTCATGAGTTCGAGGCCAGCTTGGGCTACACAGAGGCCATAAACCTTTTCAAGGTCTTCTGATTGAGGTTAGCAGCGTCGAATCCCTTCCTATACTGCTTTGCCACAAAATGGACACTCCAAAAATGTTCCTAAATAGACACTGATGTGGCCTGAACTACGTCAGCTCCATCTGGATCGTGCTTCGAGATGAAACAGCTCAGTGTAGCTTGTTAAGTATCTCCCTTTCTTTGGGAGATAAGCACATGTGTGTAACGTAATCGCCACACTGAGGCTTCTGAGACGCCTCCCTCTGTCCCTCAGACTGGTCCAAGTGCCAGGGAGTCTCACACACTTGAGCCATTCACAGCCTTCCAGCGGCCTCTTCAGCTGGCCCCATCGTTCCCATTTTCTTTAAATTCTCAAAGTAATTAATGAGCCCGATTCCTCCCAGTTGCCTCCCACTTAGCACTTGTACATGCTGAGCCTCTTCCCAAGGGGAGATATGATTTGCTAAAATCACCATTATCATTCTCTTCAAATCTCAAGGCTTTGTGCAAAATAGATGCTATGCAGTTTTGCTCTCACTGTATCCCTAGACGCGCCCCCCTCCCTCGCCAGAGAAACGATATAGGTGGGTCTGGAAATATGCACACACAATTTTTTTCTCTACCCAGGTTGCCTTGGTAACCACTGCACCAGCATCTTCCCACAGATGTCTGAAGCTTGGCTGAGGTGTGTACGCTAGTTTTCCAGACATGTTTACTGTTGCTCATTAACCTAGGAATCCCCTGAATCTTCCAGATCTGCATGACAGGAATTTGTGCCTTTGTGGGCGTTTTTTAAACCAGTGAAGCAGCAGTACCTTAAAGCGCTTTGCTGGTACTGCAAAGTGGGGGTTCTCTGTTTGTCACCATATTGTGTCACTGTCCTTCTCATGTTCAGTCATACGGGGACTGTGTGTAGCTCAGGAAGCACCCCCCTCATGTCTGCACTGCTATGTAATTACCATTATATACCGCACAGCGTCTGACAAGAAGGGAATATTGGTAGACCTATGAATACTCATCAGCCTCCATGGACAAGTTCTGTGAAGCTTGGACAGACCAGGACTTTTTTTCCCCTTTAGCCATATTTACTATGTTTTATATCATTAGCTGTTTTAATTATTCTTTGGACAAGCCACATTATCTTTTTGCTGAGTAAGTCCTTAAGTGGTCCCTGATACCACATGTAGAAGGCTGAGGTCCTATTAGTTTAGTTTGCTGTATAACTGATGAGATTACTTATTTAGGTGAGATCATTGGAACATGATGCCTTTAATTTTTCCCATGAGCATATGGTTGTGCATATAAATTATGCAAGTCCGGCAGTAGTTTTCAAAAGACCCTGAGATGTTTACCCCTTAGTTAGTTGCAAGAATTCAGCTACCCTAAATTTGCTCTAATGGCAGGAGGCACGTGCTGAAGCAGCCCTGGCAGTCCTCGTTTTTATCATGTAGCACAACAGAGTGTGGATTGCCGCTGGCTACCTTAGCAGTGAATGGACGAATTTTGCCAGAGCCTCAGCCAGAAGTTACAGGAGGTTCTTGGTATTTTCTGTTTCTGTTATAGTGTGTTTAAAACGAAAGGTGTCCTGACACTTGAAAAGTAGAAAGGTGAGGGTATATGTGTGTGTGCACGTGTGTGTATGTGTGTATCTGTCTATGTGTGTGAGAGAGAGATGAGACAGAGAGAGACAGATTCCTTTAATTAATATATTTTTATAAATGTTTGGTATTCTGCATTTCAACATTCTAACAAGTGGATTAGAAATTTCTGTTCATTGGCTGATCATCAGTTTGTGCTTCTAACATCTTGTGGGCATGTGGATGATGAGGTAGAGGAATCCACTGATTGTTTGCCCTGAGATCTTCTGGCCAAGCAGAAGTGTGTACATAGGAGACACAGAGAGCTAGAGAGGCTGAAGTGAGGAGAACGTCGCGTGCAGAGCCTGTCAAGACTGAGATGGGAATAAGGTGCTCTAAGAATGAACCGGTAGGGCGGTAGGGCTCCCCAGCTCCCTGCATAGACCTCTTCTCTTTGTTTCCCAAGCTGAAGCTATTGTGTCTACCACATTACCTTCTCTCCCTGAGCTGCCCCATGTAAGTCAGCTGCCTGGGGTGGTAGACCATTAAAAGGCACAGAACGGAGTTCTGAATTCCTAAGGGCTGTTGTTGCAGACTTATCTTCTCGTAGAAAGGAAGCCAGATACTGGTATAGGGATTGCAATACCCTCGTGAACACTAAAGATGCTTTTAAAAATAAACCAAGCAGATGTAGGAATTCTTTATCAGACATGACCTCAGATCAACAGAGAGGTTTGGGGAGGCTCTTTGTACCATCAACAGTGAAAGGTGTTACCTGGAGACCAGCTGCAGAGGGCTAGTCAGGGAGCGACAGGGTGTCTACAGCCTCGCACTGAAGCACGCCTGCCCTGCTGCCCATTCTCTGTGGGGGACCAGTACAAGGGTCTGACCTCTGCATTCATCAAGCTGAGTATTCCTGTTAGAATCAGACACAGGCATCGCCAAGTGCCGCAGTGAGGCTGGGAAAGGAATCCAAGAACATACAAGTTATAGCAGACAATCGTTAAGCTATATGAAATGTTACTATCCTTCTTCAGTTTATATATGACACAATAATTTCTTTTTGAGGCAGGAAGTTGCTATGTAGCCCAAGCTTGTCTTGATCTTGGGGTTATTGTTACAGGTGTACACCACCACACCTAATTAATACTATCACACATAATCTAGTATAAAATATATAACAGGCCTTTTAAAATAGATGTATAATTTTTAGTGGACTTCATTCTCTAAAGTTTGAAAATTTTAAATGATTTGTTTAAGAAATAAAAATAAATCATAAAAGGTGCATGCACCCCAAATAAGTTATGGGAATACAAGTGGCAAAGTACATTTTAATTTTTTCAGATCATTAAGTCAAATCAGCCTTTTTTGTGCTTGTGAAAGAGGTGAGTTAGCCTGGCAGAAAGCCGGCCTGCTGTTCCTCACTATCTAGTGACACAGAGATTCAAATCACACACTGCTCTGCTGAGACCCAAGCACACATATCTTAGATAAAAGAGGAGCAGAGGTCTGGTAACACTTTAAAAATAAACTCTCATTTTAGAAAACGTCTTAAGTGGCCAAGTGATCTTTTACTGTTCAGTTAAGAGATGTGAAGCCCACGGTGGTTCTGCTAGATTGGGGTTAAATATAGCTAATCACAGGGCTGGCTGCTAAGCATGGTGACTTCCTGCTCAGCTGCGTGGCCTGCTGCTGGGCAGTTCCCAGAGCTCCAGGCAACATGACATCAGAGCGCCGGCCTGCAAGGGAGAAGTGGCTCTCTCTTTCTACCAGGCTCTTAGAACCAAACCAGAGAGATGTCAGGCCCCCCACTAGCCTGGACTAATTTGGAAACTCAGTTCAAAAATATTCCAAGAAAGGAAAAATTAAAACCCCTCCCCAAAAGAAAGCCAGTTTGGAGAAACTGAGAAGGGACACCAAAGCTCTAACAGGCAGCGGACAGCTCCACAGAAGTCACCACCACTCAAGTCCAGTCCCAGGACTTCCCAGAGTTCCTTAGACTGGGTGTTGAGAATGCAGAAGGGTAGGAGGTTAAAAGGGCAAGTGGACATTTCTCCCAGCCTTGGTCCAGGGAAAACCTCAAGTGTTCTGGAAAGTTTTGCACCAGTGAATGGTTTTAAAGGAGAGATAGAAGGTGCCTAATTTGATATTTGGATGGAATATTAAAAAATGTATCCCATCGATTGTATGAAAATAGAATAGACATTATCTGAAGATGAAGCGGCCTGGGAAGACAGCATGAATGTTTTCTGCCTTTTTTTACATCCTTGGGCGATTCTATCAAATCCCGATTTCGGGAATCCCTGCCTGCGTTGGGATTACATACCATAACTCAGTCCTCTTGTCCCTGCAATCATGTCTGCTTTTAACTTAACCACTTGAAGCTGCCTCCTCCCAGGCCGACAATTTGAAACAGCCTTGTCGCACTTAGTTCTAAATCTGTGGCGGTTAGAGAGGAAATGTCTAAAAGATAATGCTGGACTCCTGAGAGAGAATGTGTAGTTTCCCGCCCACAAAGCAGACGCTCCCAGCACTGCTTAAGACAGACGGACGAGCCTGTGCCCACAGAGCCACACTGTTCACGTTTGCCGAGAGAAGAGGTACTCTGAATGAAGGCCGGGAAAAATCCCTCAACATCCACTGACTCCCCATTCCAGATTCTGCCACTGGCTGAGCAAAACTGGAGGCTGAGTCAGAGGTGCTCGCTAAATTCCTGACTACAGATAATTCACTGCATGAGTGTGTGTGGCAGGAAGAGGCCTGAGCAACCACCTCTTGGCTCTCCCAGCCTGAGGAGACAGGCAGAGTAGAGATCATAAGGGAAGGCCCGGGGTAGGAGGAAGGAAGGCCTGGGGTTGGAGGAAGGAAGGCCTGGGATGTAGTTGAGGGAGGCACTCCTGATCTCTGGTCAGTCAGTCCAGGGTGGCCCAGCATCCGGGAGAGCCAGCACACTACTCACCCCAGCAGTCTTCATGAGAAGAGAAGAGAGACCACATAACTTCTGTGTGTGTCACAGGACGTGTGAGAAGACAGGTTCACCGCCAGAGCAGTGTCCTAGCCATATGTCAGGACTATCCTGCCACAGTTCCAAACAGGACAACTCCTCCGTAGTCCTCTGGCCAATGGAGGAACCTACATCTGTCCTCCAGATCAAGTGCAGTATGTCAACCCAGCAAGCAGAGCCAGGGCTATCCCCTCTCTGTCTATATGACCCCAGCAGAGCCAAGGCTATCCCCTCTCTGTCTATATGACCCCAGCAGAGCCAGGGCTATCCCCCCTCTGTCTATATGACCCCAGCAGAGCCATGGCTATCCTGTGTTTATGTGAGCCCAGCAGAGCTGGGGCTATCCCCTCTCCGTCTAGGTGACCAGGGAGCCTGGATGACGCAGGCTTGCCCACACCACTTACTTCTTGCCTCCCACTCTCAACCCTGCTTGTCACTTGTCCTGAAAAGCACCTCAGGCTGGACCCCATTGCCCATGACCAGGGCAGTGTTCATGGAACAAAGTCCAGGAAGCCATGTCCATGTCAACCGTGGTTCTGGCCCAACCCCAGATGTAAGTCTCTTTCCCAGCACCCACACCTCAGCAGGTGCTGCCATGGCTCTTTCCCAGCACCCCCACCTCACCTCAGCAGTGCTGCCGTGGCTCTGTTTCCCAGCACCCCACCTCACCTCAGCAGTGCTGCCGTGGCTCTCTGGGCTCCTCTTGGACTTGCTTTCCACTCGGGATTGGGGGAGCATCTTCTTCAGCAGTTTGTTACACTGTTTCCCCTCATCCTCTTTACTCCTTGAATGTGAATAGGCCTCCCTTCCACCTCAACACAAAGCAAAACAAAAAGCCAACAACAAAAAGTAATACCCCCTTTTAAACCAGGCACCTAATATTCTTTCTTCTGTTTTGAAACTATTTTATAGTTCTTTGTACCACCATAGCTCCTCAGTACATAATGCTTCTCAAACGAATTTTAGTAGTGTTTATTTTTTAAAAATAGTGCATAAGAAATAAAGGAAACAAAACCAGAAATATTTTGTGTTCCAATAAAGCTTTATTGATAAGCACTCAAATTTAAATTCTAGACCATTTTCACTTACAAACAATGCTATGCTCTCTTTTTTTCCCAGACATTTAAAATTGTAAAGTTGTACTCAGAAGACAGAGCCAGGCAAATCTTTGTGAACTCAGGACCTGATATAATTATAATTATATATATATCATATATATATAACGGATATATAATTATATTATATATAATATATTTATATGTGTTATTTTATATATAAATATAAGGATATATATCCTTATTATACATCTCCTTAATATATATATACATATATGTATATATATGTGTGTATATATGTATATATAATACGTATATATATTAAGGAGGTGTATATTAAGGATATATACACACACATACATGTACATATATATACACACATACGTGTGTGTGTGTGTGTACTTAAATGGCTAAGTAAAGGTGCTTGCTGCTAAAACTGGCAAGCTAAGTGCAGTACCCAGGAGAGAACAGACTCCTGAAAGCTGTCCTCTGACTTCCACACTTGTCTCACACACACACACACACACACACACACACACACACACACACACACACACGATAGATAGATAGATAGATAGATAGATAGATAGATAGATAGATAGATAGATAGACAGACAGACAGACAGACAGACAGACAGACAGACAGACAGATAGATAGATAGATAGATAGATAGATAGATAGATAGATAGATAGATAAATTTATTTTTTTAAAGTTATCCTTGGCACATAAACCATTCTAAACCACCACCCTGGGAAGGGTGTATAAAGTGCTTGCCATGCAAGTGTGAGGACCTAAGTTCAAATCCCCAGGATCCTTGTAAAACCAGGCTCCATAGCAGGAGTCTGTAATCCCAGTGTCCTAAGGCAATGGAGGAGATAGAGACAGGAGAATTAACAGAAGGTCACAGCCTTCTCTCCTGGGCATATGCAGCTGTGAACAACCAGAAGAATCTGTCTCAAACAAAGTGAAAGGCAAGAAATGACAGTCAAGGTTGTCCTCTGACCTGCACACATGTACTGTGGCACACACATGAGCATGTATATATGTGCATACATGTATGCACATCACACACAGACAGAAACACACGCATATACAAAACCAGCAGTGTTTTGAGCCAGTTTTTGGCAGCTGGTACATGTTATGGGGCCACTCGAGTTTCTGTGTCCACTGAGTATGTTACACGGCCGCTCTGACTTCTAGGACTTCAGGGCTCAGGGCTGTAGAAGGGCTGTGCCACTTGTGGTCCAGATGATGGATGGTGAGGGGTTGAAGTAGGGCAGCATTGACAGGATGCGCAGTGCAATCCGGGAGATGTGTGTTTTGGAATCAAGCTCAGCAGAACTCAGCCGTAGATCCGCACAACAAGGAGCAAACAGAGCAGTGCCCCAAGTTCAGGTTAGGAATCAGGTGTCGCCGTGCGAGCAGCAAAGGGGAAGGGTGCAGCTTCTTGAGAGCAATTCTATTTTTATTCCAGTATTATTCATCTTTTAACAATTCCGTATGTAAAGTCAGCCTGCCGTGGCAATATCCGCCCCCGCTAGCCTCTATCCCCTCTCCCACTCTCGCTGACTGCCGAGTCCCCGGAAGCCTCCTCCTACCCTGATGGCTTCAGTTTGCTTGCTTTATTTTATTTCTTGTGCCGATAACCACTGCCGCTGCATCTTCATGGCTGTGACAGTCCTGTCACGGCCAAAAGACAACTTTTAACAGTGCTCCTCGCCATGTATAGACTCTTCCCTTCAGAGTTAAAGAGGGAGCATTGGTTAAACAGAGCCTCACACTGTCAGATGCCCCTCCCAGGTGTGGACCGTGGGAGGACTTTTGCTGACTGGATGGTCTAATGCAGGGCGTTACTCTACAAAACCTGTAGCCCCATCAGCACGTGGGGCAGTGGTTCTCAACCTTCCCGATGCTGTCACCCTTTAAAACAGTTCCTCACGTGGTGGTGACCCCAACCATGAAATTATTTCATTGTTACTCCGTAACTGTAATTTGCTACTGTTATGAACCTTAATATAAATACCCTGTCCTGCTAAGTCGTTGCTAAGTGATGTCTTCCAAAGCATATCACAGAACATAAGCGATGTGACCCATTTTAGAGGACACTGAGGCAGCGGGGTGTCCAAGAGGCAGATGAGAGCAAATGCCCTCTTACTCTGTTTGCTGGCAAACCACATCTCGCCATTCAGTGCAGAGATCAGAAGCCGTAATCCCTATTGTTAGTAAATGTTACATTACCATAAAATTGTATAAATCAAGATTGCCTGGCAAAGCCCTTCCCACTCGCCTACTTCCAGGGGATTTTTTTGCAATGTGAATATTACTGAAAACTGAGTTGATTTGTGTTATAGTTTAGCATATTACTTGCGTGACAAGGAAGACCAACTTAAGTAAGAAACTCTATGTGTGTGTTATGCAGGTGTGCTATATGGGCTGCAGGAAGATGAGACTGGAGGAGTGACTGTGTTTATCCCATCCCTAACTTTCACGCTGTGAACTTGATCTTTTTTATTATTATTACATTTATTATTACTTAGGATGGGATGCGCATGCTCCAGCATGCATGTAAAAGTTAAAAAAGAAAGAAAAAAAACTTCAAGTCTTGTTTCTCTGGCTGGAGAGATGATGGTTCAGAAGGTAAAACAGTGGCTGCCCTCTGAGAGGACCCAGAGTCAATTCCCAGCACTACACTGGTAGCTCACAGCAGTCTGTAACTCCAGTCCTAGAGCCCTCCACTGCCCTCTTCTGGTCTCCTGCAAGCACTGCATGTATGTGGTATACCGACATGGGCAGAACGCCGCCCATACACATGAAATAAAAATATAGGTTAATTTTAAAAAAGGAAAAGAAAGAAAAAGGAAAGGGTTAGTTCTCTCCTTCTGCCACGTGAGTCTTGGGGATCACACCGAGGTCAGGCTTGGCCGCAGGTGGTTTTCCCCTGAGCCAGCTTGCTGGCCTCATGACGTTCTGTTTTCTGTCTCTTGGCTTTCTCCTTCCGTGGCATCCCATTTCAATGACTCTTTCTAAAAGATTTTAAGAAACTTACTTGGTGGACATCATTAGTAAGTCTGGACTTTGGGGTGCTTGGGAGCAGTGCTAGGGATCAAATCCAGGTGTCCCCACTTGTCGGGCCAGCCTTCTGCCTGAGATACATCCCCAGGTTTATAGCTGAAATCATTTCACTGTGTTCTATGGTCGTCTGCCAAAAAGATCTACTAAGTAGGTACACGGGGGGAATGGGCAAGAAGATGACCCCGTAGCTGAAATGTCCGGCTTTGCAAAGGCCGTATCAATACCATGAGGAACATAGTTGACTCGTTACCAATGCAGAGGAGAGGCTCTTCTATGTGATCACCCAGGTTTAGTGCAGAAGTGGTATTTATTTATTTATTTATTTACTTATTTATTTATTTATTTATCTTTATTGAATACTAGTTATTGAAACGAAGACCCAGCACATATGAGACATGCAAAAGCCATATCAATATCATAAGACAAATAGTTGACTAGTTACCAATGTAGAGGAGAGGCTCTTCTATGTGATCACCCAAGTTTAGTGCAAAAGTGGCATTTTATTTATTTATTCATTTTTTCATTCATTCATTCAATCCGTCTTTATTAGATACTAGTGGTTGAACCCAGGACCAAATACATATGAGACATGCATTCTACTCCCAAGCTGCACCTCAACCCCAAATCTTTAGGTACAAAACTTGTAACACTCTCAAAGGGGTATCTCACCCCTTTCTTTATTCAAGGTCTTCATTCCGCCACCCCCCCAACCCTGTGAGCTGATTCCATGTCATACATATGTATGTAAATGCATACAAGGACTGTGGTTGGCATAATGGAGCAAGCCTTCTTGTGTTCTACAGTTTCTGCCTGTGGGTTATGTTGTGCGCTCTTGACCTCCCTAGCTTACAGAAGGGGAGGGTGAAGTGTGAAGAGGGTAATGGCTTGCCTGGTGCCACATGGCAAATCTCTGGTGGAGCTGAGATTCAGTACCCAAGTAGTAATTGAAGTAGACCACCTTTGTGTGCATGCATGTGCGCGTGCATGTGCGTGTCACTGAGCAGCCTCTGTGTTCTTCACCTGATCCTCCACCTTTCCCCGCCCTCTCCCGTTACTCCGAGCGCCGACAGCCTCACTGGTGGCTAATCCGCAGAGTCTGGCTCCACACGTTCTGTGTCTGAGCCTCTCTGCTCACTTGTATGATTTCCTGGTTCCCACCTCACTCAACATTCCGAGTTGCCACCAGCTTTTCAGGCTGCAGGCAGCTTAACACATGAAGCAAGTGTGGGTGGGTGTGCCCAGGTAGATGTGCGTTCACTCCTTCCCTGAGCGTAGAGCGTTTGCAGGAGTGGGGGTCTCTTCTGAACCGGTGTCTGTCTGGTTCTGGAGTTGCCCCCTTCAGTCAATGCCCACTGAGGCTGGAGCTGGTCTATCATCGTCTCCTCCCTAGATGGTTGAGCGCCTGAGCCAGATGCTCAGTCTGCAGATTTGCCTCAGGCCCGACCTAGGTCTAAAGGGTTCTGTAACACGAATTTGGTTTGCACAAACTGCCTGACCCTGTACCTTTCATTAGCCCTTATCTGAAGCTCACAGAGTAATCTGACCCCTGACTACCCAGCATCCTCGGGTGTCTCAGACCCTTTACCTCTTGCAGAACCCACGGTGGCTTCTCCTGGAAGTGTCTCCTTGTCTCGCTTCTGAGCCCTCTCTGGTTTCGGCAGCCTTTGTGTTTGCCTGGTACTTGTCTGTCTTCTTTACCACCCGTGCGCGGCGTGACAGTTGCAGCCCTGGGGGCAGAGTCAAAGCTCAGTCAGCATCTCCTGCCTGAGTCAAGGGAAATCATTCATTTCCTTTTCATTGTTCAGCAGTGTAGACCCGTGTATTTTCAACCTTCAGTATCTGCTTTTGCTAGCGTTGTTGACTGGATGCTATGTGCACAGATCTAACCTCTATATGCGTTCTTTTGCCACATTCTTTGGGTCCTCCCTTTAAAAATAAATGTGTGTGTGTGTGTGTGTGTGTGTGTGTGTGTGTGTGTGTGAATGTGTGTGTGCATGCACGCACGCACACATGCATGTTGGGAACATGGGCATGCACATGTATGTTTCTGGGGGCCTGAGGTACAAGTCTTCCTCTATCATTGACTACCTTGTCTTTTGAGACAGCGTCTCCCCAGCCTAGAGCTCACCAACGGGACTAGTCTGGCTGGCCAGCGAGCCTAGGACTCCTCTGTCTCCACCTCCGTAGCACGGATATTATGAGCACGCATCGCTATGCTTGGACTTTTATGTCCATGTTGGGATCCAACTGCTCACGCAGTAGGCGCTATACCCGCACCTGCAGAGCCATCTCCCCAGCCCTTAAGACGTTTCTGACAGCTGGTCAGCCTTTGTGATGACCAGACAACAGTGCTAGCCTGCTTGTGTCGGTTTTGCTGGGACATTTGCAGAGCCCGCCATGAGTCTCCCAGCCAACCGCATCCCTCTGTAGTAGCAGCCTGAGGCCAGCTGTGTCCAGCAGTGCAGGAAGAGCGAGCGAGCGAGTATCTAGCCTGTTTCCTAGTGCTGCACTGTCTCTCGGTTATCTCGCTTTTCCTGCATGAGCAAGGAAAATAAATAAATAAAATTTGTGGGGGAAAAATAGGAAGTTTTATTTTTAAAAAGTTTTTTTTTTATTTTAGGGTCAAAAATAAAGTTTTGTTTGTTGTTTTATTTCCTAAGTTTTAATAATTAAGAAGAAAATGACTGGGGGCTCCCATCCATTAAGATGGTTCAGTGGTTAAGAGCACTGACTGCTCTTCCAGAGGTCCTGAGTTCAATTCCCAGCAACCACATGGTGGCTCACAACCATCTGTAATGGGATCCGATGTCCTCTTCTGATGTGTCTGAAGACAGTGACAGTGTACTCACATACATAAAATAAATAAATATTTAAAAGAAGGGGGAGGAAGAAAAAGAAAAGGAAGAAAATGATGGAGTCAAAATTCCTTGTAAAAGAACGTAGCCTTAGATGTACTTAACATGTCCCATCTTTGGCCTGCTGTCAGGGGTAATGTGTGTTTTCTGTTTCCAGAGGTGACCTTGAAGGTGCACATTAGTGACGCCAGCACCCACCAGCCCATCGCAGATGCACACATTGAGATCTTCGCCAGCCAGGTGTCTGTTGCCTCGGGCACATCCGGCACAGATGGCGTTGCTTTCCTCAAGTTCCCGTACAAGCTTGGAAATCAGCTGATTGTCACCGCCACAAAACACGCCTACGTGCCAAACTCTGCCCCGTGGAAGCCCATCCGATTACCGGGTAAGTGGTTGTCTTTCTCTAAGACAGACCTCCTGTCGGTGAGTCAGCCGGTTGGTGGCCAAGGATGAGAACAGACACTAAAGCATTTTTCCAGGTAGTAGTCAGGCAGGGAAATCTATATGCCAGTTCTGTGAGTCACCTGCTTGTGTGGAGGGATGGCGCAGTGTGTGTGTGAAGCTGGCTGGAGCCCCACCTTGTCCCTGTGTCACGCACGTGCTGACCGGCAGCACTGTGAGCTCTGTGCTCCAGGGCCCAGCAGCCTCTCTACCTCCTAGAAGTCATAACAGCCCCGCGTGGAGGGAGAGCATGAGGCGGCTGGTCACCTTGCATCCATCGCCGGAAGCAGAGAATAAGGAGCTTCCTTTTTTATATGCAGCCTAAGAGCCCAGCCCTTGAAATTGCAGTTAGCCTAGTGTAGGTAATCCCTCACAGACTATCCAGACATTTGTCTCTTTACTGATTCTAGATCCTGTCGAGTTGACAATCAATAATACCACCACAGGACAGAACCCAGGGAAGGCCAGCAAAAAGCCCTTTTCGCTAGGTTCCAGCTAAAGGAACTGTTTGATCTCCCCAGTGTATGGTTGGCATATTGAGGGTGGGACGTGCAGACGCGCTCTGTCTGCACTGGAATAGCAGCTGTACAAGGTAGGATCATGTTGCAGTCTATACAGGCTTCAATCTCAGTCCTGGCAAACACTGAGCCTCTATTGAGAGGGCAATGTATAAAGCTAATTTCCCAGGAAGCTCTAGTCACAACATCTTTGGCAACTAATTAATACATGCTCTGTTTCGCATGTGCTTGTTTGAAGACACTGTTGAATAAACACAGCTGACCTGCTAACACTCAAGCGCACAGCGCCATAACCTGTATCTGGACAACATTTATCATCTGTTCTCTCCCTCAGGCTCACTGTAGCCTCTCCTCACATTCAGGGCCTTCGGCACTGTCCATGGGGGCCGCTTAAGGTAGTGAGATCCCCAGCAGAAAGCACATGGGAAAAGCCTGGCACAGAGAGATAAAGGGAAGATAGCCACCAAGGGAGAGCTGAGACAGGCTGACAGCCTGCTGCCCCATCAGCCTCCACGCTGTGTACAGGCATGAGCACACAGGGGCTGTCAATGCGGGAGGTAAGAGGAAACGATTCAGCCAGCATGTCCATTTGTAAATACGGGACCCGTGCGTGGTGAGAATTGGACATCTAATGGCTTTCATTTTGACTCCATTAATAGGATTTGAAGAAAGGAAATTGTTTCCATAATGTCCATTTTCTCGAATGAGTCTGATAATGGGAACAAGACGGTTTAATTGAAAGCATTTTAGAGACACCATGAAAACACCTGGAACTGAGACCAGCCCTCCGCTGGCTACCCCACCCGAGTGGGCCCAGTGTCAGGGCCTTGTGTTTCTAGCTTCTGAAATGGAATTAATTGGCCTGAATCATTTCAAAAGACCTTCCCGTGCCTTTGGTTGTTTGCTGACCTTTTCAATATAATAAAGGCGCTCCTAACTAGCACGTAAAAGAAGTGTGACCAAAATGCAGGCCGGCCTCTGGTGAAAAGCCAAGGAAACTGTTGTTTCAATGTGTATTTTTAGAAGTTGGGTCTCACACTTCTGGTATTCCAAACAACTGAGGGAAAAAGAGGCGAAAGAGCTGGGAGTTCTGAAATAGGAACCGCGATGGACGATGATGCCGCCGAGATGCCTTCCTCGTTGTGTTCCGAGGTCTAGTCCGCATGAACATCCTTAGGAGAGCTTGGAGTGGATTCCTTTTCTCATCCTTAGCAGTAACTCCAAGAAGATGAATTAGGTTTTCTCTTCTTCCCTGGGAGGGAGTGTAGACGAGAGAGAGGGAATCTCAGCAAACAAGTCAAACAGATTCAAGAACTGGTCCACGTGAGGCATTGTGTTTACTAAGGGGGATCGCTCTCCTTCTCTGCTGATGGCAGCTCTTGCCGTTGCTCTGCAAAGAAACAGTGGTCTCCTGCACTGCTCTCTGACCAGGTTAACTGGCCTCTTTAAAAACGCCCACCACATTGCTACTACTGTGTCTTACAATGCTTGTGCCCTTCCTTCAATCCCTGCATCCTGGCGCCCATTAGCACTCCTTTGTGCATAGGAGAGAGAGAGGCTCTTGAGGCCCCAGGAGCTATTAACAGTTAGTTATTGCTGGGGGAGAAAGTGTCATCCCCGCGCTGATGTAGCCATTGGTAAGTTGAGCATGCGCCTCTAAATAGTCCCTACCGCAGCTCTTGCAGGCAGCCCCGATTAAACTCAGTGGCTCATAAAACCTAGCGAAGTGTATGAAAGATGGATGGGAACTGACTGGGAAGGAGAAAGCGGTCCTCAGCAGGGGGGGGGAATTGAAAGGACAAGGGCCTGAAAATGACCAAAATACACTGTGTGCATTTGTGAAGAAGCTATCACAGAGTTTCTAAATTAAATACATGTGCCCAATTACAGAATGCGCTGCCTGAAATCCTTGAGTGGCCTCCAGGAATTAAAAGTGACGCACAGAGCCTCCGCTCTTGGTGACTTCTGCCTTTTCTCTCATGAGTTGGCCAGCCTGCGTAGTTGTTCCCTGAAGGAGTCTGGCTGGCACTCTCAGGCTCTCTGTGTATTATTATCTCTAGACGCTACATTTTTACCACGTTCATGTAAAAACCTTGTGTTGTGTCTTGAAAACCCCAAGTGGAATGATTTTACCCCAGAAGTCCCCCTGTTTCCCTGAGCAAAATGAGATGTTCTTTGCTAACATGTGAGACACCCTGGGTTCCATCCTTAGTGCTGGGGGCAGGGGGGGAGGGAATCCTGGATATTTCCTTGGTGTGAAGAGTCTTCAGTTGACACCCTCTCCAAAGTGGAAAAAAATACCATGTACTGGATGGATAGTGTGTGGGCCTCTCAGTCACCTCCCATCCCTGAAGCAGTCTACAGCTTTGGGTCCATAGCCTGGTGCTCCTGCTCCCACAGCCCTTGCTGTGTGTGGCAGACCCATTACACATACTACCCCACTTGCTTCCCTCTGAAAAGTAAGATTTGAGAAACAGTTTGTCAGGACAGCTTCCCTGGAGATGGAAAGGCCAAAATGTTCCAAGTGAGACGAGTTTTGGAGGCACATTGCCGTGGTCCCCTCATGCCTTCATCCCTGTTCTGTTGCTGTGGAGGGACCCCAAGAGTGAGGCAACTCTTAGAAAACATTGGATTGGAGGTTTGCTTACAATTTCAGAGGGTTAGTCTATTACCACCATGGCAGGAACTAGAGCAGCAGCCGAGAGCAACACTACATCCTGATGTGCAAGCAGGGGCTGGGGGTGTCCGGGAGATGAGGGGGAAGTTGAAAGGGAGGGAGAGGGAACAAGAAAAGCCTGGTGTGGGCTTTTGAAACCTCAGAGCCCAGCCCCAGTGGCACATTTCCCCAACAAGGTCACGCCCACTCCAACAATGTCCCGCCTACTCCAACAATGTCCCGCCTCCTAATCCTTCTAATCCTATCAGAGAGTTCTACTCCCTGGTGGCTAAGCATTCAACTGTGTGAGCCAACAACTATGGGGGTGGGGGGAGGAGGAGCGGAGCATCTGACTGAGTTAGAAGCCACACCTAGTTCTAGGTAAAGACTACAGGTGGTTCAGAGCTCAGAAGCCCCCACACCAGGCAGCAGAGAGGTGCTTGGGGCCAATCAGGATGCTTCCTGGCTCTGGCAAGCTCAGAGAGGAAGCCTGGCATGGAGAGGCATGGGTGAAGCAGGCATTTTGGTACAGCCTACACTTGTGGGCAAGCTGCTTCCTGTAAGTGACACCCTGCGCTCTAGACATCCTGGCCTTTCTTCCTCTCCACCCAAGTGTCCTGCCTTGTGGCCTCAGGTAGAAAAAGGTATAGCTAATGTTTACTAGAACCTGTGAAATGTCCCCAGAGAAGTTCCCCAAGAAGGCAAGAAGAGTTCCCAGCAGCCTCCTCTTTGTCTGAACTATTCCCCCAACTTTGATGTCCCACTAACTGTGATTTATTTTTTGGTTTTGTGTTTGTTTTGTGTTTGTTTGGTTTGGTTTGGCAGGACTGGGGATGGAACCCAAGGTCTCAGGCATGCTAAGCAAGCATTATATCATTGAGCTAAATCCAAATTGTATCCAAATTTTTCCTTTTCTTTCTTTTTTTCTTTTTCTTTTTTTGAGTCTTACTGAGTGATAAAATTTGGCTTTAAAGTAGCTGTGCCATCTAAGTAGACCTTGAATTTTTCAATCCTGCCTCAACCTCCCAAATTTTCATGTACCATAAAACAAACCATTTCGGAGACTATGGAAATGGCTCGGTCAGTAAAGGACTTGGTGAGCAAGCTTGAGGACCCGACTTTTGCTCTCCAGAACCAAAGTAAAACACGAAGCACGATGTTGTGCACTACATCGTAGTGCTGGTGCTGAGGCTGAGGAGGCAGAGATGGGAGAGTCTCTCAGTATGGTCGCCAGCTAGTCTTGTCAAAGAGTGGGCTACAGGGTCAGCAAGAGACATGTCTCAAAAAGTAAGATGGAAAGAAACAAAGGAAGACACTGATGCTGGCCTCTGACCTCCACGCGCACATAAACACATATGCACCTACACACACACACACACACACACACACACACACACACACACACTCCCCTACACCACACACCAGAACCCACCATTTATAAAATGCATGCTTCAAAATACCTGGCTAGCTCAGTTGGTAGAGTATGAAACTCTAGAAGAGTATCCTTCATGGTTTTGTGCCTCTATGATAACCCCGTCATCTATTTCCAGCACATTCCAACACCCTCTATTAACCATATCCATTAGTTCTGACTTCCTACTTCCCATCCTTCCAGCTCCTAGCAACTTGTAAACTGCCTTCTGTCTCTGGCTGCGCCTGTTCTAAAGAGCATATATAAATAGAATCAGACAGTATGTGACTCCCATGCCTGTCATCCTCAGCACGTTTTCAAGGCTGCGATAATTTGATTGTCAACTTGGTGGGATCTAGAATTGTCTAGGAAAAGAGCCCCTGACCGTGCTGTGAGGGATTGTCTAGATTAGGTTAGTTGGAAAGACCAACCTCAACTCTGGTTGGCACCATTCCGTGGGCTTAGGTCCTGAACCGAATTAGCAGGGGAAAGCACCCTGTGCAGGAACACTCATAGCTCTGTGCTTCCTAACTGCGACCTACTGCTTCCAGTCCCCCCACCATGATTTTAATGGGCTGTACCCTTAAACTATGAACCCAAACAAACTCCTTCCTATGTACATGGCTTTGGTTACGACTTGTCGTTCAACAAGGTAAGCAATTAATCCAATAGGCCATCCTTCCTGCAGCACATGTCAGTTCTCCATGCCATCCGTATGTTCAGAATGTATTCATGATATATTCATGATATATTCATAATGCCAAACTCTGTTTCTCAGTTGACAGACACTGATTTGGGTTAAGTCCTCTTCTGCTGCTATGGACATACACGTGTGAACATACATGCACACATTTTTGCATGAACATGCCTCTGTGCTTTTGAGCTCTCTCCTGGCAGAGAACTTGCTGGGCCGCTGGTCGTTCCGGTGCCTATCAGGGAACTGTCAGATCATCCTCCGAAGCACTGAAGAGCATTCTTAGATTTGTTGTGGCACTGACCACCTTCTGCGTGTTCTCCGGCTGTTTCCTGTGGGCTGTGGTGCTGTGGTGCTGTATAACGAGTAATCCTGAAGGCACAGACCACAGACCACACTTACATGTTCTATTCAGGATATAGCTGGGAATGGGCTTGGAATATAGCTACATCTGAGGGCATTGCCTGGGTGGCGGACGCGGAGGAGAGAGAGGCAGGCAGCGCCTCAGAAGGCCTATGGAGAACCAGCACTGCCAAATCACTGAGACCATTAACATTTCATCTCTCTAGGTCTTGATATTTTCATGGAAATTAGTGTTACTTCCTGATGTCATAGTGTATATCCATAATCCTAGCCTGTGAGCTTCACTGGGAATTCCAGGTCAATCTCAGCTACATAGTGAAGTGCTGGCTAAAAAAATCAATTAACTAGTTAGTTAATGAATTAACTAGCTGGGAAGAAAGCTCATCAGCCAAGAGCTTACTGCGATGGAAGTTGCTCACTGAGTTACCCAGGCTGGCCATGATCTCACCTTATCACCACCCCATACCTATGTTAAAGAAGCTGAGGGAGATGGGAGGCTAGCAATCCCAGTTCCGAAGGGGCAGAGACAGGGAGATCCCTGCAGCCCACTGGGCAGACAGCCCTGCCTAACCGGTGAGGCCCAAGCCAAGAGAGAAACTAACTGTGTCTCAAAAGCACAAGGTAGGCAGCTCCTGAAGAATAGTACCTGAAGTTGACCTTTGGCCTACACACATACACACACACACACGCACACACACACACACACCACACAAACACACACACCACACAAACACACACACCACACAAACACACACACCTCACACAAACACACCACACACATACATATACCACCATACACTACAAAACAAATAGATGATAATAGATTTTAAGATGATAAAGAAGAAATAGCTTTTCATTACTTTTTTTGGCTCAACTTGGCCCCTCTCTTAACTTGGTGATGCAGTCAAAGGTCCTGTGAGCTTGCGTCCGTCTGTGTAGCGTAGTACCTGACGGAAGGCACTGGGGTTCAGACTCTCGCCCCGACCTGCCAGCTGGGGGATACCTGCACAACCACTTCCTCATCCCATTTCATTACTGAAGAGCAAACACCCACTTCTTAAAGTTGTTTTGATACTTGGATAAATTACCAGTCTGTGACCCTGCAGTGACACCTGCCCTGTTTGCAGTGAGAGCCTGCAAATCTTAGTCTACGGTGAAATTATTTGTTTTGTTTTGTTCTCCTCAAGTGGCATGTAACAGGCAAGTGGCATGTGAACCTGACAAAAGCGACTTCAAAAAGGAAGACTTTATTGTGAGTCACACTTAAAAAGAAATGCAATGGTGGAGAGCCTTAGTTGCAGGGGTGTGAGGCAGCCAACCACATGGTGTCCACAGGCAGAAAGCTAAGGGCAGACAGGAATGCCCAAGGCCTGCCCCAGTGGTACACTTCCTTGAGCAAGGCTCCTCCCCTCAGTGTCACAACCCTTCAGAACAGCGCCACCAGCTGGGGACATAGTGTTCAAGCACATTTCACAGCCTAAAGCACATCAGTGGGGAAAATGTGTCGACTTCAAGACTGCGTTAAAAGGCCAGATAATTGGGTTACAGTCTTAAAGTAGTATAATTTGTGTCATGTTATTACTCCAAAGTTTGGGGAAACCGGCTTGGAACATACTGCATATGTGAACCTAAACACATATTTTAGGGCCTTACTTAATCCTTATACCTAACATTACGTATGTGTGTATGTATGTATGTATGTATGTTGTATGTATGTATATGTGTGTATGCATGTATATGTGTGTGTATTTATGTATATGTGTGTATGCATGTATGTATGTATGTATACCATATAGTGTACACATAACAACGTTTAGTGTACACATAACAACATTTAACATACTCCAGTGCCGTGGGGCCTTGTTACTTCACTAAAAATACTTTACAAGGGAGATAATTCAGTCATGCAAACAAGACCTGAATTTGTTCCCCAGCACTCACGTAAAAAAAAAAAAAAAAAATACCGGGAATGGTGGTGCACATTTGTAATCCTTACCCAGAGGATGTCAAGGCAGACAGATTCCTGGGACTTGTAAGCCAACCAGTCTAGTCTCATCAGGTCCTGGTAAGAGACCCTGTCTCCCCCCAAAACAAGGTGGACAGTCCCGAGGAACAGCACTCAAAGCTGACCTCTGACCTCCACGCATTTACACATGTCCCTTCCTAAAACATTAACAAATGTTTTTCAAGCTGATTATGACAACAGTAGTTGTCAAGAGGATTCCTGTGCTGGCATTTTGAGGGTGTTTCGCTAATCTCTTGGAAAAATCCAGATTGGTGATTGACTTGAGATCAGAAAGTAGGAAGCGTGCAGTGTCCAGCGTGGGCTCTGGATTGAGGTGTCAGAGTTGTCTTACGTCCGTTTTGTCCCTGCAGTGTTTTCCTCGCTGAGCCTTGGCCTGCTTCCCGAGCGCTGTGCCACACTGATGGTCTATGAAGATGTCGTCCAAATAGTCTCAGGATTCCAAGGTACGCCTCATATTTAAAAAGAGAAATAATGTTGATTCTTGGACCAAAAGCTAACGTTTGATGAGCAGCATTCTTCCTGTTGGATGGTGGCAACAGTGAATTGATCACCCCTGGGAGAAGTCTGCCTTTCACCGTAAGCTGGCCATAACAGAACTTCTTCCAGAACCATCCTCTTCGCATACGTGGGAAGGGAAAGGGCCTCCCTGCTGGGCTCCCCGTCATCTCTCTTTCCTAAGAAAAGCTTCTGACTATTATTTGGGTCACTGCCCTGCTCCATGTTGCCCACTAGACACGGTCACTCTCAACAGCTAGAAGGGGGAGGGGCTCGTCTTGCTTGCCTTCTGCTTTTTAATGTGCTTCACAGTCATCATAAACCCTCACCTCACCCCAACCACGACTGGCTCTCAAGATCTGCTAATATGGAAGGTTCTGGGCACTTGCCCTCTTCCAATCAGTACTGGGATTCAAGTTGGGAATAATCCTCACACAAAGTATCTTTCTGCACCCAGATCATGTCCTCCCATCCCGGGCTAGAGAACCATCCTGTTTCCTGGCACTGGAGTGCTGCTGCGTTGTGGTGCTTATGTTTGCTCTTCATTATCCTAAGGTTCAGTGTTGTGGGTTCATATAAAAAAAAAGTGTGGACTGGAAATATGGCTTAAGAGTGCTTGTACATTGGACCAAAGTGCGGTTCCCAGCGTCCACACTGGGCAGCTCACGACTGCCTGGAACTTTCAATTCACATAGCACTTCCAACGTACGGGGTATGATTTAAAGGCTATGTAGCACACACCTGTGGTCCATAAAAAGACACTGTGCCATTTTCTATGAGGGACTGGAGCATCTTGGGGTTTCTGGTAGGCACACGGGGTGCCCCACATATATGCAGAGACTGGTGTACTTTATTCTTTCATGATGGTACCGTGCCATGCGCGTCATTCCGTATCACACCGATCTACGTGGCATTAGAAAGCGAAGCATGTTCGCTTATTTCTTCTTCATTAGTGGGGAGATGCGTGGAGATGTGCAGAATTTAATATATAGCTGCTGACTTTAGAGGGTGAATTTGAAAACAAATGGAAGTATCTGAAGCATTTGTGACTTAAGTTTCGGAGAGAAAGAGAGGCGCGGATTTTGGTGTCATCTCACAGGAAAGTTCTTGTGGGCTTTTTTTTTTTCTTTTTCACAAGAGACATCAGTGCTGGGCCTGAGTCTTCCCTGACCACTCCACGGCCTAAGTCCATGGCCTCTATACCCGCAGTTCATCTTCCACTGGCTTTGCTAAAGCTGCAGTCATTGGCAGCCTCCATATTGCCCAACCTCCAAGACATCAATTCCCACTTCATCCTCTGGTATCACCATGACAACAGAGATAGCAAGTTGGTCACTTATTTTGAAACAGCCTCCCCTTACTTCCTTGATTCAATGATGTAATTTTCTGTGTTGATTGACTCTTGGTCACTCTTTGAGGACACTCTAGTAGCTTCTTTGGGCTCCCTCCCCAACACCCTTTCCTTTTCTAGGCCCTGGTGTCAGTATTTTCTAGATATTGATTACTTCCAGTTCCCTATTTCAAGGCGGAGCTGAGCCTCCTAGTTGGGGGCTCAGAAGCAGCTGACTGTTTCACACGTCACCTCGGATAGCTACCGAAAGTGTACACATTGAGCTCTTGCGGTGTGTAATTACTAGAACTTCTGTCTCCATGGATGGGGTGAACACTGTAGTTGGTCACGCTGAGCCTTGCGGAGCTTCCTCTCCACCCTTAGTGTCACCACAGCACGCCCATGTCCCCCCCCCCCACCCCCTGAGTGCTGCAAAAGGTTTCCACTAATGGTGTAATCCTGCCCTCGCCGAACCTACAGTCTGGTCCTCATAAGACTAAAATTAAAGCAATTGTGTCAGCCATCTTTGGTTCTTCAATGGTTTTCTCATTGTATGTCAATAAAATCCTTTTTTTTTTTTTAATTCTCAGGGCTACATGGTTTCCCTAGCCCTAACCTCTGGTGACTGCTATAGTCACCCTGAAGTTGTTGCTGGTTACAGGCTAGGGTTGGGATAGGCACTGAAACCTGTGAGTTTCCTGAAGAAGCAGGTTCCTGGGCCCATATTTCCTCCATACCATGTGAAAATGTCCTCTTCGCTGTCCTCTGTCCTGTTCATTTCGTACCAGCCAGGGCTCAGGACTCAGGACTCAGTGTGTCTGTCTTCCACTGAACTGCTGATTGAGTCTTCCTGGGTCCAAGCTCTGGTCCTTTCTTTTTCTGTAGGGTGCAGAAAAGCAGTCACACTGGATTCTGTCCTGGTTGCTTGGGCTCCTTGTGACTGTCTCTTGTCACCCACCAGCCTTGACGCCTGGCTCTCTTGTCTTGTGTCTCTGGGAAGGGCCCTGAGGAACCCCAGAGTCCCTGTCGTGCACTGTCTGTGAACAATCACCGTCTCCCTAGGCAGCATTCCGTGTGACCTTCAGCTCCCCCCTCAGACCTCCATGGGTCAAACCCCAGTTACGGCTCCCCTGGCTCCCGGGCTGAGTCCCCTCCCACTCCCAGTCCCAGTGCCTGCACACTTGTGCTCTTTCCTGCTGCCCACGTGTCACCGGTCTGTGCTCACAGGACTCGAGTGGATCTCTGCAGATGCTGCAGCCCACATGCTGCTCTGAAGTCACTGCATCGGGGTGGGTTGACACAGTCAGGAAGCTGCACTTCCTGCCTGAGCGGTTCCTTTCCCCCGGTCCGTCATCCACTGGACTGCTGATTGAGTCTTCCTGGGGCCAAGCTCCGGCCCTTTCTCTTGCTGGTTGCTGCCTCACTGCTCACGATGCTATCTCACAGGCCTGTCCGTCTACTGATAGTCCAATGCACAGACCCCAGTTCCGGTTTGTTTGCTCCTTCCCATCCGGGACATCCCAGGACATCCCAGTCCATCATCCACGCTGTCTTAAAACTCGCCATTCACAGCAAGGCCAGGCTGCAAACCAAACTCTCCAGGCCGTCCTGCATCTCCTGAAGAGCATGCTGGCTGTAACTCTAAAGTCCTAACCCACTTCCTACAGGCAGACCCAACCTCTCAAAGGGTCCCTAGCCCCCTAACACAGTGCCACAAAGCCACAGATCGCGGTGTGTGCAGCAGTTAACTGTCCCATGCGCCTTTCCTCATCGACTACATTGTTGCATTGCCATCTTGGTTTCTTCAAACCCAGGCCCTGCACCTGCTTCTTGACAGGTCCGCTGTTGAATAATTAAGTAAACAAACAATAATCAAACGCCGTCTGTTCCTTGTGCTTCCCAGGTAGACAGTTCCTTCATGATTACTTTCTTTTCTTTGTTCAAGTGATTTAGGGCAGAGGATACAGTTAACACACAAGCGCATGAGAAGGGGGGATTAAAATACATTCAAATAGCTTTGTTGTAATTAATCGATCAGTATATATCCCCCCTCCTGCATCTAAGCAGAAGCCAGCTGAGAACCATTTCTTCCTTTCTGTAGTCTCAGGCCCATACCAGCTTCCTATCATTACAGATACTTGATTAATTTTATAACATATATTGTTTCTCGTCTCAACTGCAGTAATAGCAGTGCATCGTTTTACTTTATCCAAAGCGTTTTTCTTACTGGACGGAAGGCCATCGGTAGCTGAGTAAATAGTCATCTTGACCATCATTTGCTAAACCAGTACGATACTGAATTTGTGGTTGATACATAAAGTGTTTTATCCTCTGGCTGGTCACATCTTGCTTATGTCATTTTTCGGTGGCTATAAATTATTGCCTGCTCAGAAACAGCACTCTAAGCTAGGAGCGTGCTCAGATGCCGTGACCTGCCAACCCAACCTGGGAGGGTCCCTAAGCTTGGTGATGGTTCAGGACCTTCCTGCCAACTGTGTGCAAGGTCACGTGACATTGCAGCAAAGGAAAAGCTTGGACAGAATAAAGGCCACTAGGAGAGATGGATACCAGGATACCTGGGACGAAAGAGGAAGGAGGCCATCATTGTTCCCAGACACCTGCGTCAAATGTCAACCGAAGGTTTAACATAATTACATCCAAATAAAATCATTAATGAGAGCTTTGCTAAAAAATAAAAAAGATTATCCACTTGTCTTCTCTGTAGATACACTAGATGGCATTTATGTAAATTCTAACCCTAAATGCCAACAAAAAACAAAACAAAACAAAAAACAAAAAACCCACAATTCTCCTCAGGGTAGGCAGAGTAGTGAGCATGTCTGCAAACACACCCTACACAACTGGCAGATTTCTTTCTGATCCGTCATCAAGACTGATAAAAGAATGAAATGAGATGGCATTGGTAGGTTCTTCTCCTAGAGAGTTTTGTATGCATTGCTGAAGAACAGATCAGTTGGAATCTTCTGGCAATAGGTTCAGGGAAGAAACCAGAAGCAACTTCCAAGGTGCTGAGAGGGAGGGGCTGCAGGGTTAGCTTACTGGTAGAGCACTTGTCACACAAGCTTGAGGGCTTGAGGGCGTGAGTGTGGGCCTCCAGAACTCACTCAAGAGCCTGGCACAGTAACTCACAGTCAGCTGCAGCATTCCCCTGGGACTGTGGGAGGTGGACCACAGACTCTCCCACTGGGACTGTGGGAGGTGGAGACAGACTCTCCAGAATCTCGGGAAGTAGGCAGCCTGGCCTTGGAAACTAAACAACAAGACCCTGTCTCAGATGAACAAGGTTGAAGACAAAAACCAACACCCAAGGCTACCCTCTGACCTCCACGTGTGCACACTGATACCCCAGGCTACCCTCTGACCTTCCCATGTGCACACTGACACCCCAGGCTACCCTCTGACCTTTACATGTGCACACTGATACCCCAGGCTACCCTCTGACCTCCACACAAACACACTGACACCCCAGGCTACCCTCTGACATGCCCATCCACGCTGTGGCATACACATGCCTGTAGTTACACTCACAAACACAATAATTTTTGAAAGATGGTAAGAAATAAAGGAGACCAGACCGGACCCATCCTGCAGCTCCCACAGCCACCCCTGAAGTTTCTTGTTCTCTGGATAAAATTTCTTTCTCTTCCACAAAGCACCTTCTGGGAGCCTCTTCCACTGCGCATGCCCACACTCTTAGCCATCCCTTGTTTCCTGTCTCAGAGGGGAAAATACAGTTCCCAGAGGATGACGTCTTCAGTTCTCCTCTTGTTCCTCCTGTGCATGGTGATAGCATCGCCTCTCACTGCTTCTCTGTCCTGCCGTGAGGGACTTCGTGTCCGCAGTGGATCCTGCTGCCCTTTCCCTGGCCGTTTCCATGCGTGCAGCCTCCTCCATCAGCACTCCTTTGCCTTTCTTAAGATGTCGACCTTCAAAGAGAAACCTTTTATACATTCCATTTTTTCTTCAGGCAACATCCTCATTTCCTTTCCCTCTCAAACTGTGAGGAAAAGCCAGTTACCCCGTGCCACACACATGCCATGCAGCTCCCCTAAGCTTGGCCTCGCGCAGTTCTTCTGAATTCTCTTGCTCAGTTCCAGAGCTTGGGGTCGTCAGATCCACATCTCTCCCATCACCGGCCTGCAAAACTTCTCCCTGGCTTCATACTCTATTGTGTCTTCCTGCTTGCACCTCGCCCTCAGCCCCTACCATTTCTTCTCAGCCTCTGTCACGGGGTCTTACTTCCCAGTTTACTTTCTATTCAGAAAGTGGTTTCAACTCCAGCCGGGCTTCTGTGTTGACCCCAGGGACACTGCCCCTCTCTGTATCCCTCACATGAGCCAATGCACAATAGGTTCATCCTTAATTCTTGCCACCCCAGACATCCTTCACCTCAGGCCAACTCAGGGCCAAGAGTTTGACCTGTGGGAACCACGCCTAACCCTAACCCTAACCCTAACCCGACCCTGACCCTAACCCTAACCCTAACCATATCCTAACCCTAATCCCTAACCCTAACCCTAATCCCTAACCCTAACCCAACCCTAACCCTAACCATATCCTAATCCTAACCCAACCCTAACCCTAACCCTACCCTAACCCTAACTCTAACCATATCCTAACCCTAATCCCTACCGTACCCTAACCCCTAACCCTAACCCTAACCCTAGCCCTAACCTAACCTAACCTAACCCAACCCTACCCTAACCTTAACCCTAACCCTAACTCACATACACGTCCTCAGTCTTACCATGTGTGATAGACTATCTTGAATCTCTGCATTTTCCTATCTGCTGTCTGTTCTCTTCTGCCTCTCCACAGCCTTCCGTCTGGGGCCACCTAGGGAATTCCGTCCATGCAGTCACTCATGTGCTGTTAAAGTTGATCTTGTATTTCTGTCTTATTCTAGGATGTATGACATCTGATAATCAAGCCATTTTGCTCTCTGCCCCCTTTCATCCTGAGTTTCAGGAATACAAAGGTTTTGTCTTTTTTCCTATTTATATATTATGTGTCCACTATGATATAAGACTCCATATAAAACTCTTCATATGAGTTACTTAAATTATGAAGATTCGTAGAATATAAAACAAGGTGTTCTTTACTGTGGTAATTTCACGTATCCTGGGGCACTTAGCAGTGTCTGGGACCATTGGAATTGTCACATCTTGGTGACTGGTACTGGTATTTGATGGGTAGAAATCAGGACTGCTAATTAATGTGTTAATATCCTCAGGGCAACAACCCAGCAAAGAATTTCTGACCCCAAAGTGTTAATGGTCTAATCTAGTTTCAATTAAGACACAGCGTTGTTGAAACATAGCAAGTTGCCAGACCTGACTCACCACATTCAGTTCCATAGGTGTTTCTGAGTAGCAGATTTACAGTTAGCACTCATATTTTCATTGTCCCTCACATTAAAAAGTACAATATTCACATACATATAATACAAAACACAGTAAGATTAAAGACCATGAGAAATGCACAGACAGACCTTAGAACTTCAGATGGGCTAGAGAGAGGTTTTGCAGAGGAGGTAGACTTTGAGATGCATCTGAATGATACAGAGATAAGAGGGAGTTTCAGACTTAGGACAAACATGACAACATACATAGTGTAGGCCCCATGCCACAGCAAGCCACCTCCTCGGCTGTCTGTCATACATAGACCACATAAACAGCCAGCCGCGTGGATGGAGGCGGGTCGATCAGAAATAGAGCTTCTATTTTGAGATGGACGTGTTGTGATAGGAAGGGATGCCAAATGTAAACGTTTTCTATATTCTCCAAGCACATTAATGTTGACCAAGTTACTTAAACTCTCTGGGTTGTAATTTCTTCACCCGGGGTGGAATTGCTTCTTCTCAACGTGTTTGCTGTTTATAAGCTCTGAGGCATTGATTTGCCTCTCTCGGTTATAAGATGTGAGCAGTTTGAGTCCTTCTTGATCTACTTCATTTTAATGTTGTTTGCCATCGTGTATTTGCTCAGTGGTGGAGACTGATGTCTCCTGAGCCTGGAAAGCACGTGGTCAGAATGGCATCCCTGAGCAGTCAGTGTGTCCATAGCTGAACGGAGAAGGAGACTGAAGCAGACAGCTGGCTGGGAGACTGTTGAGGCAAAAGGTGGTCTGTCCGTAGGTCCTTAGTGTGGGGTCGGGACGGGGAAAATGTCTACCAAGGAGCGATAGCCAGTCATGGCACTTGAGTGACTCTGTAAGATATTAGAAAGGGAAAGTGATGTTGGTCTGGAGTGAAACTGGGCGCTGGAGAGAATATGGCCACACTAGAGAAGAAGTCTTAGAAGGAGTCTGGGTAAAGCTATCCAGAAGATGGGAAAATGCCATTGTGGGACTCAGGCAAGACGCCCAGACTGGAAATGACTGTGGACATAAAGAGGGATCTCTAAGAGTGAGGAGAGACTGCAGAGACGACGGATAGCAACCTTTGGAGCTGTCTCATCTGGAGGCAGAAGGAGAGAGGAGGGGTTTGTGTGAGAAGCAGTCTGGAGAAAACCAGAGGCCAAGGATGGATGTCAAGAAAGAGGGGACTTGTGAGTGAGACTGACGAACACTGGGGTCTGTTATGAAGAGGTCATGGGGTGAAGGTGAGAGGAAGAGGTCATGGCGTGGCAGATTATACGGTGGATCATGTGTTGTGGGTGACCGCCATGTCACTGAAGGCTGAACAGAAGAAGACAGGCATTCACATAAAGGGATTACAAAGTGAAAGTCATGTGTGATTGTGACTTTTTTCTAGGCAGGGAAGACATGTGTGTGCTTATTGCTGGAGGAGGAAACACCAACAGACACAGATATTGTTGACAAAGGCACAAACAGTTGGTAAAGGTTCATCACGCCATACACAAGAAAACAAAACCTAAGCTAGGCCTTGGTTTGACCTCGGATGAAAAAACACATTTAGTGGTTCAGAAAGAAAAAGTAAGAGACCTGCTGCTTCCAGTGTATTGGGAAAGGAGGATGTGACCTTAAGTCTGCAAGGAGAGGAAGCTCCAAGCAGCTGCTTACACCTGAGAAGCAGCCACTAGTGACAGGCAGGCTGGTCCACTCTCATCCTGATCCCAGACAATCACATGAAGCAAAGACAGGCTGAAGAGCACAGCCTCTTACCCCAGGCCCACACATGCCCATTTAGACCTTGTTTATACTACGGCTTAGCATGGCCTATATATACCCTTAGATTCCGCAGATACCTTCTGTGCCATGTCACCAGTCGGAGGTTTCGCCCATACTTGTCCATGAGGGTGCGTGGGTCCCTCAGCAGATGGCATCTGTGTCTTGCCAGCTGGACATACCACTTCCTGTTCTTCCAAGCCTGACCCAACAAAATTCTATGTGCTCCCACTTTGTGTCTACCACAGATGGCCCTGGATGTCTGGTGAGTTCCCAGGGTCTCCTGTACAAAGGAAGGAAGGGAAGAGAGGAAAAATGATGGAGCAGGGGGAGAGACGCAAGAGGGAGGGATCTCCCATCCAAAGGCTTGTAGTGCACAGGTCTGTCCCAGAGACGGGAATGGACGAGAGAGTGAATTATAATGAGGCACCAAAGCCCCTGAGCTCTGTGGTTCTCCGGGTCCTAGGGCAGATCCCTAAGTCCTCGTTGAACATATATGTCCTGGATTGTGTGAGTCTCCTCCTGCTTTTTAGCAGCCTCCATCTTCCTGTCTGCGTCACTTCCTACTCCTCACTGACAGAGGAGCCTGCAAACAAGTCTTAACCTTCCCATCTCTCCAGGGTTACTCCGAGACGGGAGGGTCACATATATCCTTCTTACTCGGTGCTCGAACACCCAGCCTTGATCCCACCTTCTCTCTTTACCCTCCTGAAATCCAGACCCATCTTGGTCCTGTCATATATAGATACGCCATACTTTCTCTTACGTCAGCTGGGTTCTTTGCTCTTCTTGATTGTGAGACCTTGGCGCCTTTGTGGCCACGCATTCTCTGAACATCAGCAACTGCATTGGCCATACTGGAAAAAAAAATTATCCTGCGTAGCCAAGATGAGGAGATGAAAAGGGAGACTTTGACCTTTCACCTCAGAGCGCTCTGTGGAAATGGAGAACAGACGCTGAGGCAGCCTGTGCAGCCAAGTGCATAAAGGGTGAGAGCAGACAGCTCCCGGCGAGGCCCAGCGCACCAGAAGAGTCCTTGAGGGATTTGGATTCAGTGTGAGCCAAAGGGACAGTCGAGTTCAGAAGAAGTAAGAGATAATAACGTAAGGGGATCGTGGAGGCTGGCACTTTGTTTCAGAAATGAAGACAGGGGCATGGGTAACCATTAGACTGACGGGTGTGTCTAAGAGGGGACCGCAGTGAGGGAGCTGAGACTTTGGGTCCTGGTTCCCTGGGCTTTGGGACTGAACCTCTTTTACTAGCCTTTGGGTAAGAATGATTGGTAGCTTTGAGAAGATAGAACATGGTGATGATCTCCCATATCAGCCATGTACAGCCAAGTGTGGCCCAGAAAGCCAGCCCCAGATAATGGCCGTAAGCCCTTTGGCCACTGTGGCCTTACCGTAGGAAGACATCCTTAATTTTGTCGAAACTCCCATTGCACAGAACATTTCTAGGAATCTGTCACACTCCCCTCCCTGGAAGTGCTCTGATAGGGAGCCCTGGCATTTGTTTAAAGACCTCATCTCTGGGTGGGGCCGGTGTTCTAGGACCTCTGTGCCCTGCAGGGAAAGGTAGAAGGAGCCCTCTGCTCAGCACAGCAGAACAGGGTCCACCCAAGCTGCAGATACATGATTTTAATCTTAAGGACATCTTTGCCGGGTTTGTGCAAAACTACTTCTGACCTTCCTGTCTGGTGACTGTCACCACCACATTAGGTAACGGTAGGCTCAGCCTTTGGGGTCCTAGTAACACCTGAAGAAAGGTAATGTGTTAAGTGACATCGCGGCTGCCTGGGCTATGCCAGTGTTCACACGAAGAGGTGGAGCAGGGGAGAGGAGGCCACTTTGTAACACTGATGTCTGCCACATTGATGTCTCTAGCAGGAAGCATTTCAGAGGAACAAAGCCAGCGTTACACGGCAGCTTCCACAGGAAGAAAGCTGTCGGTCCTGGGGGCTCCTGTTTGCACGCCTTCCCAGGACTGCATATCGCAGCTTCCGTTTGGTCTGTGCCATTGAACAAGATTTTTCCAGGAAGCTGGCGGATGGGCTTATAGCCGTATCAAAGCTTCGCTCTTGCATTGCTTGTCTAACGAGATTAATTGCTGTTTCCTTGCTTCGTTTGCTCAGACTCTTCCAAAACGTTGCCCTATCCAGAGCCAAATGGCGCACAGTGGAAAAGACTGGGCGCAAATAGAACTTGGGAAAAGCTTTTTGTTCAAAACCTAAATAACATCCTGTGTCAAAACACATGTGACAATGGGCTATTATTTCTCGCCCCATAATAGCATGTTGTCACATCCCTGCGTCCTGGATGAATGAGGGATGGCCCGCCGTGTGGGAAGGCGTGGGGGTGGGGGAGGAATGGCAGAGCCTTTCATGGCTTGGCATTTTCTGATATGGAAGCGACTCCTCCTCGGGGAGGTAACTCAGAGGTTGATTCCTACAGGTGCCCGGCCACAGCCTCGAGTTCAGTTCCAGAGAAGAGCCTTGAGGTTGCCGGAGAATACCAGCTACAGCGACCTGACAGCGTTCCTCACTGTGGCCAGCTCCCCGTCAGAAGTAGACAGCTTCCCTTATTTGCGAGGATTGGATGGAAACAGGACAGGTAATTGGAGTTTCCTCTCCTTCAGGGTGCGCCTTCTGGGGTGGAGTCTTTCTCTGTGAGTTTTGGCTGTGGCAAGAGGTGGTCACAGTGAGCGGAGACAGAGCCTGACCTTGACCTTACAGGTTCTGGGTTACCTTTTCCCAGCTTAAGGAGACCTTCAGTGCGCACCAATAGACAATGGCATCTTTGCAAATTGGCTTCCTTGAGCCCTCCACGGTGACCAGGAGCCTGAAGGACCTTCTCTGGGCTTTCCTTTGTTGGACTAAGTATTTCAGTTCAATTGAAATTATAGGGTTATTTTTTTTTTAAAACAAGAGATTAGTAACAGGGTTTCTGCTCCTCTGATCTCTGCCTAGTTTACTTTCCTCCAGAGAGTCTCACCCAGTTGTCCAGCCAGAGACACCCAGCAGCCCCTCCCTCCCATTTACCCTGTGTGGGGGTGGGAAGGGTTGGTTCCAGTGACGTCTAGAGATGAGCAAGGGACATTCCATGCTCCACTGTAGATGGAGCCCTGAGGCGTGGGCATTGCCATTTCTGGCTGTGGTCATCAGCTTTCACCCCTGTCTCCCTCTCTCTGTCTGTTGGACACTCCACCCCCTTGTCTACAGAGGTCTCCACAGGAGGCTGTCTATAGGCAGCCCGAGAGGAGCCAGGCTTTGAGGCTGATTTGGAGTCTTCTGGCAGATTGCTGAGTTAGCACAGCCGCCATCGCTACTCTGACAGGACACAGAATTTACAGATCAGAGAAACCAAAAGCCACCAGCCAGAAGTGCATGACAGTTCCTTATCAGAGAAAGACCAAAGCCTGAACCTTCCTCCTCCTAGGTGACAGCATGGTCCTCAGGACCTCCCCCTCCTGCAGGAAAGGCTCCAGATCTTGGAATTCCGAGTCAGCCAATCCACCTCTCTCTTTCTCTCTCTTTCTCTCCCTCTTTCTCCCTCTCTCTCTCCCTTTCTCTCCCTCTCTCTTCCTCTCTCCCCCTCTCTCTCCTTCTCTCTCCTGATCCTCTTTATTGCCTTTCAGGTTTTAGTCATAGCATAAAATTGAGGACCAACGGTGTGATTCCTATGCCCATCATTTGCCATCAAATAGATGTTGTGTAGCGATCATCTGTAGTAGTTTCTTGGAAGGAAGCTATCAGTTGAGGAGCCCAGAGAGTTCTGGTCTGAGGTCCTCGTAGGCTCCATTCAGTTTTCCTGATGAAAGGGAGCATCGTCAGAAACACAGTCGAGGACCGGCCTCGCACCTCTGAGCTCACGCATGTTCCCCAGCCCTCTTCCAGTAACACCTGAATAAATTATGAAGCCAGAGAAGTCCAGGGGACGCAGAGCGGAAAAAGCACAGGACTATTGATTTTTTCAGGAATGTGTTTTATTTTAAATTCAGTCTGTTTCGGAGGGAAGAGAAAGGTTGGAAGGTGACATTGGGCTGCTTCTCCAGTGACGTAATTGACTAGTTGCCTGAGAGAGGATCAAAGTTTCCCCGAGACCTACTAGGAAAGGGAGCCAGCCAGTGGGGTATCCATGTGTATTCGGAGATATCGGAGCCCGGTTCCCTGGAGCACAGCAAGCTGGGACACAGCGGGTCACAGTGGAGTTTGTGACGGGCGCTCTTTTGCCCTGTGTTCACTTTCTGTCTCACACACAGGCCAAAGACCCTCTGCTACCTAACATCACCACTGTCTCAGTCAGGGTGTCACTGCTGTGAACAGACACCATGACCAAGGCAAGTCTTATAAAAGACAACATTTAACTGGGGCTGGCTGTCGGGTTCAGAGGTTCAGTCCATTGTCATCAAGGTGGGAATATGGCAGCATCCAGGCAGGTGTGGTGCAGGAGGAGCTGAGGGTTCTAATCCTTTCTCCAAAGGAAGCCAGGAATACACTGGGATCTCGGAGGAAGATCTCCAAGCCCATCCCTGCCTTGACACACTTCCTCCAACAAGGCCACACCTTCTAATAGTTCCACTCTCTGGGACGAGCATATACAAACCATCACAACCACCTTCTCCTGGTCCCTAGAAAGCACAAAACCCTACACCACTCACGTGGGTCTCAATGAAATCGACCTCCACCAGCCGCTCCAGGGGGGCAAGAGAGCACAGAGTGTCTAAGTACAGAATTTTTGCAACACCAGAAAAGTTGTCATATGATGATCATCTTTATCCAGAATGCCTAAAACTGAAGTGTTTTGAATTTAGGATTTTTTTTTTTATGTTTTTAAATATTTACATAAAAGTATAGTGGCACCCAACTTTTGAATTTCAGAGAACTTCATATTTCAGCGTGGTACTTAAACACGCAGACAAAGAAACTCCGAGGGGCTGAGTGGAACCCATCTTGTTATAAATGACCAGTTTATAATAGCCAGAAGCTAGAAAGAACCCAGGTATCCCTCAACAGAAGAATGGATGCAAAAAATGTGGTATATATACATAGTGGAGTACTATTCAGCCATTAGAAACAATGAATTCATGAAATTCTTAGGCAAATGGATGGAGCTGGAGAACATCATACTAAGTGAGATAATCCAGTCTCAAAAGATCAATCATGGTATGCACTCACTAATAAGTGGATATTAGCCTAGAAAACTGGAATACCCAAAACATAATCCACACATCAAATGAGGTACAAGAAGAATGGAGGAGTGGCCCCTTGTTCTGGAAAGACTCAGTGTAGCAGTACAGGGCAAAACCAGAACGGGGAAGTGGGAAGGGGTGGGTGGGAGAACAGGGGGAGGGAAGAAGGCTTATGGGACTTTGGGGGAGTGGGGAGCCAGAAAAGGGGAAATCATTTGAAATGTAAATAAAAAATATATCAAATAAAAAACAAACAAACAAAAAAGAATCTGTCCCTGTATCTGTCTGTCCTTAACAACAACAAATAAATAAATAAATAAATAAATAAATAAATAAATAAATAAATAAATAAATAAATAAATAAAAATAAAAAAAATAAACGACCAGTTAACCTATGCGGACACCATCCGTGGTGCCTGCCCCTCCCTCACCCGGTTGGCCTGACCCCTGTCTTCGCCTGGAAACCGAGGACCAGGTAACGTCGAGGTAGAGCGGGAAGGAAAGTCTAGCATCAAACAGAACTCAGCCCCTTACGCGTGATAGGAATTGCACAATTCCACTTGTGGAAGAGAAAGACTCTAGGCCTCTCGGTCGGAAACCGTCCAACGTGAAGGAAGCAGGCGGGGGGCGGAGAGTCAAGGGGGTGACACAGAGCATGGTGGAGCAAGAAGCACCACCAGAAAGCAGAGGTGAGGCCTGCATGCCCTCCTTCCTCCTCTCCCTCCTCCCTCCTCTCCCTCCTCCCTTCCTCCCTCCTCCCTTCCTCCCTTCCTCCCTCCTCCCTCTTCCTTCTCCTTTTCCTCCCTCCTGCTTTCCTCTGTCCTCTTCCTTTTTCTCTCCTCACGGCCCCTCGGGCCCCTCGATGTAGCCCAGCTGGCCCTGCATCCTCTCGCAGCACTCTCACCCCACCAGTACTCTCGGAGCGGGCACACAGCGCCACGCCCACCTCGGCTGTAAGGACAGGAGCTGAAGCAGATGGTGTCTGGTTTGTTTACCTGCTCCTTTCTGTAGAGCTTACTGCGAACTTAGGCAGGGGAGAGTATTCCCGGCCATGCACTCAGGAGGGTACCTCACCTGCCCTCCCTCCGTCTGAGTCCTGGCGATAAGGTGGGAAGGGAGTAACTTGGCAGGGGCTGCTTCTACAAATCCATCTCCCTAGATCGGATAAATGCAAGATGGAGAGGAAAGAGAATGTGAGGACCCTGGGAAAGAAGAATAGAGGTACTTTTCTAGAACTTTCTACGTGCCTGTTTACAGGAGGTTTCTACCGACCTCCTGCATAGGACTTAACAAAATAAAGCAGCAAGTCTTACTTGGAAACATTATGTCTGCAGTGTTTATACAGCGTCCAGCAGGTCGGCTGATGACTCTGGCGTTTAAATCCTATCTGATTGAAAGGTTTGGGCACGGCCAGGAGCAGCGCATGGGAGGCCTGGCGTTGCCCTCCTGGCACCGTTAAGCTGTGGCCCATAGTGTATTTTTCCAGTGAAGCATTCTGGTCTCTAGTTTTCTTATCCCAAAATAAAATGGTCCCTAAACTAAAAAAATACCTCATTTTGAATCTGTGATTCCAAATTTCATCCTTTGAGGAAATCTTTTAATAGTCGTTTGCTGTTACAGAGAAAGAGATGGATGCACAGTGGCCTTTATTGTTTAGAAATTATTCCACAGGGGACTTAGCTGTTAAAGTGTTGTTGAAACTGTAAAGTTCACTAGATTTGCTTTGAATGTTTACTCTTAGTCCAAATTGGAGGTTGGCATGAGCTCAGATAGGTATGTTAGAATATAGGGAGCACGTGCTTAAGTATACTTTATGTAAATATAGTCTGTCTTTTTGCCTAATACTAAGGTTAGTATAAATAGAAATATCAGCAGTCAACAAATCATAAACAGTATTATACAAGAGATCCATCCTGTCTTGTAAATTACTCTGCCATTTTTATCACTAAGAAATTTGACCTATTAAGGCAAAGATGTGAATTATGATAATATATTTTATGTGATATCATACTCCAATAAAGAAATTTCTGAAATAGATTGCATAAGTATATAAATATCATGTCTATATCCATTCTCTAATTTATCTGCAAACAGTCATTAAAGTACAGGCTCGGGTACATGGTCCCTAATAGAGAGTAATTGGCATATCAAAGTCATTTTAAACAGACCAAAACAGCAACAGCCGCTAAAACAATACACACATATTTCACATCTGTGTTTCAGAGCTGTGCCTCTGGTAGAATGAGTGAATATTTTGAAGTAATCCTTGATGAAGTTTGCTGTTTAAAACAGTCTCTAAAATAGTTTTTCAGGGCACTGACTTGTTGGCATGTATATTATATATGCTATAGATGCCATGCCCTACGATATATATATATATATATATATATATATATATATATATATGCACAGTGCTTATTTTGTGAACCTATTTTTTTTGTAGCTTCCCCAGAGTTCTTTCTCTTACCCTATAGAAAAGTGTTACCAGGCGGTGGTGGTACACGCCTGTAATCCCAGCACTTGGGAGACAGAGGCAGGCGGATTTCTAAGTTCAAGGCCAGCCTGGTCTACAGAGTGAGTTCCAGGACAGCCAGGGCTACACAGAGAATCCCTGTCTCGAAAAACCAAAAAAAGAAAAAAAGAAAGAAAAGTCTTTTCCACCACGACCGTAATCTCAGTTCTTGAAAAACTGAGGCATGGTGGTGGCTGTGAGTCCCAGGCCACAGGGTGAGATCTTACCTTTAAACAGAAGGAAGGAGGGAGGACAGAAGGAAGGCCTAGGTGACACAAGGACAGTGTGCTACAGCCGGCAGACCTGAAGTGGGACCCAGCTCTGCTAACTAGCATATGTCCTCTGGCAGCTTCTGCCACAGCCAACCCTGTTCCTTTGTAAACCGTGGGTTTGAACTGCCTTGTGACGTTGTGGGGGTGAGGATTACTGCTATCAGCAAAGCCCCCTGCACACTGGAGACTACGCAGCATGAGGCAGTAGAGACTGTTTTCCTTGAAGGCTTTCTGCAGCCCCAGGGCCTCTGCAGGTGATGAGCATGTGTCTTCCTTCCAGGAAACAGCACCAGGTATGACTTGACCCCCATCACGGCTATCAGTGTGCATTTGCTCAGCGGTAATGGGACGCCGGTGCTGGTGGATGGACCCATCTATGTCACTGTGCCCTCGGCCACACAGAGCAGTCTGAGGCACGATGCCTATGTCGCAGCATGGCGGTTTGACCAGAAGCTGGGTAAGCAGGACCCCTGAGTGACCCCTCTAAGTGATGTTTGCTTTGGTTTGTTTTAATTTAAAGGTCATGGAAGCTAAAATTGGCTCTCCTAATCTCTAGGGTTTTTTTTTTTTTTTAATATTCTCTGATCTATCTTGGTTCTGTGTTCTTCTTTTGTCTCCTGAATATAAGAAAAAAAAAAAAAAAAAACATTTGCCAGTGTTATTTGAAACGGGAGTAGTTCCCATGACCCTACAACCCAGAGATAGATGTGAATCTATTTTTAAGTCTATCTTAGTTGTTTGCCTGTACACATATGTGTGTGCTATTGACTGGCGCATAAGAAGGTACCCTAAAATTTATCAGCTTAAGGTAGCAAGGAGTGTCTCCTGTCTCACAGTTTCTGGGGTACAGGGATCCAAGCACAGCTAATGAGGGTGGCTCAGGCACCGGGCCCCAGGAAAGTTACAGTGGGCTTGTCAGCCATGCTCTGTACAGCTTAAGCAATGTTCTGCTGGGGCTAGCAAGCAAACTCAGGACTCCTCCATAGTCACCGGCTGACTGCAGGCCTTGCCAGCTGGTGGCCAGAGATCTTTACCACACTGTCCTGGGCTTAAGGCTGCTTATGACGTGGCAACTTGCTTTCCTCCTAGCCAGTGATACAAGAAAAAATAAGGTGAAAGTTTCAAGGCACAAGTGCTTCAAACAGATGCCGTCCGTCCTGGGCGTAGCCGCTAGGTAGGTTAGCAGAAATGGTGTCAGAATTGTTCTCTCTATCTCTTTTGCAGTCGTTACAGCAGAGTCAGCATATTTTTGTGGCTTCGTTCGTTATTCTGTGGTCTCAGTTGGGGTGTCACAAATATAGCATGATTCAGTCATCAATCCCTGACGATTGGGGGAAAGGAGGACTATTCTAAGGTGGTAGATACTTTGTAGCTAAATTTGTTCACAGCCAGGATTACTCTCCAGAGTGTCCTGTGAAAGTCGAACTTGGAACCAGCTTTTAACTACCATGGTTTTTAAAAACCATGAGAGGTTTTATTTTCTATCAAATAACATTTAAAAAAAATACTTAACTCCTTGGATCAGTCAAAATATAGTTTTAGCAAATACACTTGTAAATAAATACCTTTTGGGCTTTCATGGAATTTTTGTTTTGTAACTTCCCAGGTAATTAATAGACTTTGTAGGAACTTAGAAAGATCACTGCCATTTTAATGGCTATATAGAGTTTTATCACAGCTATAGAAACCCTAAGAAATGCAGTATACAGTAAGACAGTGTCACAATCCACCTTGTGATATTAGCCTTAATATCACACCTTGTGATATTAGCCATGATAGCTGGAGAGGTGGCCCAGCCCTTAAAGGCAAGGCTCACAACCAAAAAATAAGCGATGGTATCTGTGAGGTGATGGAATACTGCTTATTTTGATACACACATCTAAACATTAAGTCATATGTGGGCATAAATTTTTTTGTAGCCTACTTTTAGTAAGGGTTCAACCTCTCCTCTAGCCCACCACCCAGCAGAGGTAGTGGAAGAGAAAAGTTATTAGGATGTAGGGGAATTGAGCTGTTTAGCAGTAGTTCTTTGGGGATGAGCTCAGTCTTCTTTGTCAGGAGTTCAGTCCCATAGCAAACACCAAATATGACTCAGCAGCTGCAGGCCAGTCCTCTCTGCAGGCAGACACCATGCATGAACCAACAGCTGTGGTTCAATCCTGAAGAAATCGCAAGGCTTGCCAACCGAAACCACAGGAACTTCACAAGCAGTTCTTGGGCGAGTTTCTCTGAATGGTGGCAGCATTACCAGATCTCACCAATGCTATGTAAATTGAACGAATACATGCGAGTCATTAGCTAAAAATAATGAGGCCAAGCAAACCAAACCAAGGCTCAGTGCTCATTTCCCACTGACTGTGGGGTCATATTTATACTCCTTCATCGTGGGTCCTTTCACGTGGTTGCTATAGCAAAACATCTTCTCGCCTGTGTCTGCTTCAGGAAAACAGTCTTTTGTGTGTCTGCTTTAGCCAGACATCCTTTCACCTGTGTGCCCCAACAAACCATCATTTGATATAACTGACTTTCCAAACAAACCACAAGTTTCCACTTCAGTCTGCATCTTAAGAATATACAGCTTTGGGCTGGAGAGATGGCTCAGCAGTTAAGAACACTGACTGCTCTTCCGAAGGTCCTGAGTTCAAATCCCGGCACCCACATGGTGGCTCACAACCATCCATAATGAGATCTGATGCCGTCTTCTGGGCGTATTTACGGATAATAAATAAATCATTGGGCTGGAGCAAGTGGGGGCCAGAGAGAGAAAAAAAAGTGTCTGAAGACAGCTGCAGTGTACTTACATAATACATATAGTGTACTTACATAATAACTGAATAAATCTTTAAAAAAAAGAATATACAGCTTTTATCTGTAAATTATACTCAATTAAAACTGAAACAAGTAAACATCAAAGGAAGACTTTAGGACATGTGAAAACCATTTAAAATGTATAAACATACACACGCCTCTAAATAAAGTTTTATTGGAACACAGCCACAACCGTTGGTTGGTAAATCATCCCTGTGTCCCTCCTGTGGTACCCAGTGGGTATTGGCATGCAACACCAACTCGCGTTCTGGCTTTACGATCCAGTCTTTTACAGAACCATCTTGTGACTCCTGATCTAAACACCCTAGCTGAGGGAGCTCTCTCCATTTGCAGTCACAGCACAGGAGTGTTTTCTCTCTACAGGGGCTAACTGGGGTGCTGCCTCAGCTGCAGCCGCCTTATTTCCTGTTCCCTAAGCTTACAGCCGTCTGTAACTGCTCCAGTTCCAGGGCATCTGACACCCTGCCACAAACAAACGTGCAGGCAAAACACTAGTCAATGCTCATAAAAGGAAGAAAATCAGTTTTAAAAGAAATTAGCATCTTCATATGTTGACCCTGTTCATCAGAGGGTGACCTAATACGTTAATACATTGTCAGGATATACGGATCGGATTTTCTTGACTGTGTTAAAGACCTATGGGTTGGCTCGTCACCACATAAACCCTCTAAGAACTCGTTTGAAGAGGCACAGCATGCATGTTCCACGTTGAAACATTTGCATGTACATGACCTGTGTGCTATATGTGCATTTGCTTTACACAGCGAAGGAGACTCCCCTTGGAGCGTGAAGCTCTTATCTTTTAAGGAACCGTCTGTCAGGCCAGGTTTCTCTGACTTCAGTCCTTCGAGCCCCTGGGGGTGGGACCTGGTAAAGTGGTCAGCGTCCACACTTAGTTGTGTGCAGGAGCCAGTTTGACCTTGCCACGTCTGGGGAAGAAAGTCGGTCATGGCAAATGTGTGCTAGCTGTGGCTTTCGGGACAGTAAGGGACAATTGTGTCTGCTCTGTCTTAGGGACATTTATTCTTTCTTCAGTGTGTATCTAGGGCAGCAGATGGCTTTCTGGACTGTGCGGTTGTGTGACTTGTTGCCCTAGGGAATGGTCACTCATGGATAAGCAATTCAGGTCAGTGGTTTGAATCCAACGTGACTGGTCCTGAACAGTCAAAAAATCAATAGTGTGTTAGACTTTTGGATTTGTGTCTCTGCGGTTTAAGGATCAACCCGGTGCATTTGAATCTTCGTACTCCAACGAGATGCCAGAAAGACAAGCCTGCCCTGAGAGTGAAGCTGTGGTGAGATCACACAGCTGCCTTCCCAAACACCGCAGGCAGAGTATGTGTGGGTGACTTAGAAATGGTGGCTACTGAGCCGTTCTGGCGCATCTGTAGCAGCGGCTCAGGGCTGATGCCGTAACTGGCCTGCGCAGTAGGTCTGTGTCTGCTTCTGAAGGAACATGACTGCTTTTTGCTGTGCTGGGCCCACTAAGCTTTTAGGTAAGTCATGGCCAGTTTGCCCTTGAAGGAGGAGTTTGTTTAGAATGCAGATACGCTTCATTTATTTATCCATGTAGGTTCATCAGTGTGGCCAGGGAATGTTAGAGGGCTTGGGATGGGGGGGAGAGAAACAGATCTCCTCCCCTTTACCTCAGCTTTGATGCTAACCTAAAACTATTATTGACAAAATAAACTCCAGATAATTTTTATATGCCTCTCTGACCCCAAGTTTGATCAAAGGGTTATTTAGGGCTTCAAGAATAATTTGGAGACTGCCAAGGACTTGCTTAAATGCGTTTTTCAAAACTGACCCAGAACTCTGGCTTGGAGAAATGATAAGAGATACAGATATGTTGAATCATATGAATATTAAAATATAACCATGTGTCTGGATAGAGGATTTCAGAGTGGTATGTTGCACTTTGAATGACTTCTAATAATGCACTGTATTGCACTGTATTCCATTGTATGGGTAAAAGTTAGAAATAGAGATGCCTATTTGTCTAACAATTCAAGAACATATTTATATATGGGATTAACCTTAGAACTGTATGTAGTTCCCACCTCCCCCTCCCTCTCCTCCCCCCCCCAAGAACAGATGTGATCATTAAGGGCATTAAAGGAAGAGTTTGGTTTACCTAAGAGTGATGTCAGTATATCTCTAAGAAAGACAAATAGGTCATTTCCTAGGAAACACTATAGCTGAGAAACAAAGAAACAGAATCCCTATGTATCAGAGATGACCTCTGACCTCTGACCTTCCTGCCTCTGCCTCCAAATGCTGGGATGTCATGTCTACACCTGGCCTGTGGAATGCCAAGGGACTGAACCAGGGGCTGTGCACATGCGAGCAAAAGACGCTCAGTTTTCCAGGAGTGAGCGGGGCTTGGTGAGATTTTTAGGAGGGAAGGGGATGATTTGTCTGCAAAGGGTTGGGGGAGCTGAGGAGACAGTGGGGGAAGTGATGAGAGGCCAGTGGGAACTCTGTCTTGACAAAGTCCCAGAGTGCGCAAAGACCCTCTGCTTTGCCTTTGGGGACTAAGGTGGCTGTGTGTCCTGTTGCTGTGGACCTGTTAGCATCCTGTTGCAAAGTTCTGCCCCAGAGGATGAGAATTAGAGTGTATAACATACTTGGGCTACCCTGTGAGCTGATCTAAGAAGAACAGTTGTTTTCCAGTGTTGCCTAGCAACTCAAAAAAAACAACCCTGTAACATCCATCCATCTGTAAGCACTGTTAAGGCATTTCTGTTGGTGGCGTCGTCGGAATGATCATTTCCAGAAAATTAGTTCCCAGGTAGCTGTAGTTTGGGACATTTTTGCTTTAAAACTCTATTCTTGGGGTACTGGTTTTCTTAAAGTCTCACTCTGTAGAACTAGAATTTTCCGTGCTTGGATTTAACTGAAACCATTTTGGCAAGCCTGACAAATGAGTAGTTACTTTGTGGTTGGAGAGTTAGAAAGTCAGTCCTTCTCAGAGGAAGCCCGTATTCTTTAACAATTAACCTTTCATTACCGCTGATGGAGTTGGTTTGGTTAAATGTGTCATCTTCTTACCCTTCCACTGGCTCTTTCCACCACCAGGAAACCTCCAGGCCTGTTAGTGTGCCTAGGTTTTAAGCAAAAATGTGATGTTTAGTCTACTATAAGCCTAAGTGAAAATAATTAGGACATTAATGCTCCATGAGTTATTATTGCTGCTGCTGCTGTTGTGGTTGTGGTTGTTGGAGACAAGCACTCATGTATCCCAGACTAGCCTCACTGCTATGTAGCTGATGTTTCAAGGAAAAAATTAACATTGATGCTGTGCTGAGGAGCATCGCAACTAAGCGACGTACCCAGCTCGCCAGGTATTTATCTGGGATGCGTGTGTGCGTGCGTGCGTGTGTGTGTGTGTGTGCATGCGTGCGTGCATGCATGCATGTCTGTACACACATTCCTACACATGTACCATTTATGTGCAGGTGTTGGTGAAGGCCAGAAGAGAGTGTCAGACCCTTGCAATTGGAGTTTGGATGCTGGGAACTGAACCTGGGTCCTGTGCAAGAACAGCCAGTGTTCTTAACCACTAAGCCTTCTGAAGCCCCGGCTATCTGTAACATACATTCATGCTACTTCCTTTCACTTGAGTAATTACAAAGTGAAGGTAGCAGGTGGGTCACCCCGGGTTGTGTATACTTTCTAGCATTGCCAAGAAACAGAGCCACAGACGCGTAGTTCAACAAATTGAACTTGAAGGCCCACTCCTCATGGTGTATGAGCCAGAGCCATTTACTTAGCTGTAGCAGGGAGTACAGTCGGCAGAGGCCCTCCATCATAGACCTGTGAGAGGAGAGGAGAGGAGAGAGCAGGGCCAGGCCCTTGGGGAAGGCCTTCCTAGCCACCCTCGCCACCTTCTCCCCTCTCCCACCCTCCCCCTCTTCTTCCTCTCCCTCCTCCTCCCCTTCTCCACTTCCTCCTCCCTTCTTCTTGCTCCTCCTCTTCCCCTACTCCTCCTCTCCCTCCTTCTCTTTCCCTACCTCTTCTTCCCCCTCCTCTTCTTCCTCCCCCTCCTCTTCTTCCTCCCCCTCCTCTTTCCCCTCCTCCTCTCCTCCTCCTCTCCTCCTCCTCTCCCTCCTTCTCTTTCCCATTCTCTTCTTCTCCCTCCTCTTCTTCCTCCCCCTCCTCCTCCCCCTCCTCTCCCTCCTCCCCTACCCCTCCTTTCCCTCCTCTTTTCCTTCCTCTTTCCCTTCCTCTTCCTCTCCCTCCTCCTCCCCCTCCCCCCTCCTTCCCCTGATCACCATCATTGTTATTATTGCTATCAGCCCATATGTCATTTGTAAATCTTGAGTGAAGCATATGAGAAGGGAGGTCGGCCTCAGACCTGCAGTGGTTATTGAAGCACTGCAGTCTCCCCTCAGGGTGACTCTCTAGGACGCTCCAGCCATTAGTCTGATGCAGGCACCCATGCTCCACTGGGGGTGTTCAGTACTTTTAACATCATCACCATCTGAAATTGAACTTGCAAACCACTCCCGAGTCCAGGGCGGATGACCCGTCACACAGGGATTTGTCTGATGTGCAAAGCGCTCGCGGACACACACACACACACACACACACACACACACACGTCCGTCCATCGCTGTTCCTTTCATTCAGTCAAGCATCACTGGCTTCTTGGTAACCTGTGCCACCATTGTCCCTTCACAGGTGAGGGCACTGAGGACAGGTATTCTGGGGCAAGTAATATTAATGATTAATGCTTGGGGGTGGAGCATGGTGTGTGTGTGTGTGTGTGTGTGTGTGTGTGTGTGTGTGTGTGTGTGTGTGTGTGTATGTGTATGTGTGTGTGTGTGTGCAGGGCAGAGAGGACAACCTTGTGGAATCCGTTCTCCCTTCCTCTCTTTCCCCTTATGTGGGTTCAGGGATCAGACCCAGGTCTGCAGGGGCTTACGTGGCAGTCACTACCATCTGCGTGTCTCCCCAGTCCAAGGGCACACACATGGGTGAATTTGCATTTACAAATGGACAGTTATACAATGGAAGTAATGAGAGCGGAATGGTTATGGAGGATGAATTGCAATCCCTTTCGTGATAAGAAGTAAAATCAAGTGTGTGAGAAGAAAGCTTGACAGTAAATCACATTTCACACTTAAATTCGATTGCTGTTTCCAGAAGTGAGCACTCGGGCTCAGTGGGTGGGTGCGTGGGTGTGTGTCTGCTGCACAAGCGTAAGGACCTGAGTGTGGACCCCCAGCACCCACGCAGGGGGATTCTGGGGGCCCTGCTCATCAGCTATCTGGCTAAGCATCGAGCTCTGAGTTCAGTGAAAGATCCTGACACACCTGCACACACCAACACACCCATGCGTACATACAGCCCACAGGCAACACAAAGTTTTAAAGTAGAGATGTTTTTAGTTAGAATTTCAGTTTGAGGTAGTATGCCCTTGTTTCTGCTTGTTCTGTCCACCTGTTTTGACTTTATAATTTGGTGAGTGTGTCACACGCTGGGTGCGCAGGTGCACGCACCTATGCACATGCGTGTGCTGGCAGGTTTGTCCTCTGTGACCCTCCGTCTCGACCCTGCAATGCTGGGCTTACAGGCACGGGCAGCCACATGTGGCTTTTTACATTGGTGCCGAGGGCTGGAGATCAAACCCTCGAGATTTCACAACCAATGATCTTACAGAGCCATCTCTCTCCAGCCTCTGACATGTGATTTTGAAATCAAGTTCAATGCACTGTATGAGAGACTGCTTTATTTCTGTTAATGTGGTTTTGTCCGAAATTGAACTTTCAAATTACTCCTGAGTCCGGGGTCGGGGGTGGGGGTGGGGGGGAGAAGATCCCTCACACAGGAATATGTCTGATGAGTAGTTTCTCTCTTTCTCTCTCTCTGTCTCTCTCTGTCTCTCTGTGTCTATCTCTCTCTCTCTCTCTCTCTCTCTCTCTCTCACACACACACACACACACACACACACACACACACACAGGCTCTTAACCACTGAGTCCCTTGCCATGGAATTCTAAGCCTGGTTTCCTTTTGTAAAAATTGAACAAGCGCTAGTGAGACGGCTCGTGGGGAAAGGCGCTTTTCACCAAACCTGATAGCGGGAGTGCAGCCGCCCAGGTCCACATGGTGAAAGAAAAGAACTGGCTCCAGCAAGGTGCCCCTTGACCTGCACGTGAGTCCCGAGCATGCATGCACGCGCAGCATGAATGTTCAGGCTGCAGAGCTGGCTCAGGGGTTAAGAGCACCGGCTGCTCTTCCAGAGGACCTGGGTTCAGTTCCTAGTACCAACTCAGGTGACTCACAACCCATTATAGAGCCATCCCCCGGGAATTATGACTCTTCTGTCCTCCACAGAAACCCTCACACACATAGTATGTATTCACACACACACAGACACACACACACACAAACACACACATACATACATAAGTAAATATAAATCATTTCAAATAATAAAATTTTTAATTGAACAATTCATTTGCCTAGGATTTTGTTTTTCTCTTAGTGTGTGGGTCTGTCCACCACAGTGCCCATGGAGGCCAGAAGAGGTGTCAGATCCCTGGGACTGACGTCACAGGTGGTGGTGGTGAGCCAACATGCGGATGCTGGGGCTCAAACCCGCGTCCTCTGGAAGAGCAGCCAGCACTCGTGCTATCTCTGCAGCCCCACTGCATGTATTTATTGAACAGCATCCGCACGCTAGCCCTCTCTCTGCTGCAGGCTCTGGGCATAAATCAGCAAGGCAAAGGGAGTCAGGACATGATCCTATGACATGGCTTTTGCTCTTAGAAGAGGCAGTGTAGACATGCACTTGAATGAAGTTAGGACCACAAGTCAACTAAGCAGTGTGTTCTCAGAGGGTGAATAACGTCAGAGCCTGTGGAGAGGAGACATTTGCTCTGATCGCCTAAGAACATTGCAGCCTTCTCTGGAACTGTCTCGGAGACATAGCAGGCACAGATATAATGGTGCACACCAGGGTCTTGGGTTTTGAACCAGTTTGGCCTCACACACAGGAGCCAGGTTGCAGAGCATGCAACCTTTCCCTCATAGTCAACATGGCTTCTCCACTCGTTTGGCTCCACCAGCCCCTGCTGTGCTCTGCCACGGGCTGCATTACTTCCTGAACAGCTCAGAAAAATACTTACTAAGGCACTTTCAGTACATCGTAGGAAATAACATTAGAGTGAGTTTTTTGTTTGTTTGTTTTAAAAAGTCTTCGAGCCCTACAAAGGTTTACATTTCTGAAGACTTTGCAACTGGAAGTGCAGTCCACAGGCAAGTGGCCTGACTTCACCCAGGAATTTACTGGAACAGATTTATTGGAACCCTGGGCTTTCCTCCAGACCTACTTATTGAACCCCAGTGTTCACGTGCACATGTACACACACACACACACACACACCTCAGTTTTAGCAAGCTCTTCAGCAAGCTGTGGAGAGAAATGTCTCCCTGCGCCTCTGCAGATACATGCAGGCTCCCTGTTAAACCACCTTTCATTCGGAGCCGTTTTTCTAATGCTGGGGACCACAGTCCTACTAACCCCATGCACTCCTCTGTGGCTGTCGTGGTGGTATTGGTAATCACTAAGTGTGAACTGAATGTACTAGATAATGAAAAAAGAAGAGAATTCATACTTCAGTGGTCTGCATCCTTGAAATCTCTATATACCTATTGTAAATGTGGAATTCTTACTGTATTTTATCAACATATATTGGGTGCTTTTGGCTAGCATTAAGATAGAAGCTTTCCCTTGGCCTTCCAAAGTCCTGGATGTTTCCCATTTTGGCTCCTTTCCCAAAACTTATTCTTAATTCATCAAGCCTTTAAAGGGGAAAACAAGTGGTTGCTTATATTCTTAAGACACAGAGGCACATACCTGTAATCTAAATCCCTCATCTGCCTGGGAATTAGATTAGACCCTTGGCTGGATTTATCAGTATAAATAAATAAATAAATAAATAAATAAATAAATAAATAAAGCAAGTAATTAAATATTTTATTGTAGCTTAAAAGTCTCAGGGTCCTGGGATTCAGCTTAGACAGGTTAAAACACTTGTCCTACAAAACTGATGACCTGGATTCAATCTCCAGAATCCATATTTTAAAAAATCTGAATATGGGGTATACATCTGTGATCCCAGAATTTCTTAGACAAGAAGTAGGTGGAGACAGGAGAATGTTCCAGAATCTCCCCAGGTCTTCAAGCCTGATGTAGGAGGCCCAGCAGCAGGATCAGACACTCTGCTTCACTGAGGTAGAAGACATGAACAGACTGCCAAACATTGTCTGCTAACCTCCACACATGCACCGTAGCACACATGTGCTCAGATACATGAACACACATGCAGCACACACACACACATACACACACAAACAAAATCTTTTAAAAAAAAAACAAAAACGAATCTCTCCCTCAGAAACTACCCAGTTCACATTCCAGCTCCTTTAAAGGCTTAGTGATTTAAGAATAAATTTTGGGAAAGGAGCCAGAATGGGGAACGTCAAGGATTTTGGAAGGTCGATTCTCTATATTAAGAGAATGTATTAGGTGGCTGCAAGCTTATTTCTGTCTTGGCTTCTAATATTCAGCATGTCTCTCATTTCCTGCCTCAAACACAAAGCCCTTGTCAAGACTGGTCCTGAAATCTACTTGTTGAAAACTTTAAAGAATCCAAACACACACCCCCCCATAACTTCTGCTCCTCTGTTTAATTTCTTTCAACAAAAACTGTAAGATAGTTACCCAATAAATAGTTAGCTATATAATTGACAAGGGGGGTTTGCTCTTAACTGATTCCATGGGGAAAGTAATTTCAGAGGTCACTGACATATTCAAAGCCAGTGTCTCCTTTTTTGACACTGTTTTTTGTTGTTGTTGTTGTTTGTTTGTTTGTTAAGTTCCTGCACTGAAGCATTGTCCAAATGAAAATGTCAGTGGCGCTGGGATTCTGAAACCCCAAGATGGCTTCTTTATTAGGCATCTTAGTTTTGCTTTTGGCTTTCATTTTTGTGTTTTTATTAGATATTTACTTTATTTACATCTCAAATGGTATCCCCTTTCCGCGTCGGTGAGTTTTTCTGCTATACAGTAAGCTAAGCGTAGCTCAAGAGCTCCTGCATTCTTTTCCAGTCATGTCTTTTTTCCTTCTAAGCTGAGGTCTCCCCAGGTGGTCCCGGTCAGTCTTGAGCTGACCCACTTCCTGCCTCAGGTCATAATGCTGGGGTCACAGGGGTGCTGCACCATGCCCGTCTGAATAGCCCCGTGCCACTTAGAGAAAAGCATGCAGTGACTGGACTTTAACCTTGAGACGTCTGTATTTATGGTTGGTAGAACATTGCTGTAAAGGAAATAACCTAAAGTAATATAGGCTAAGGCCTTAAAAGGCTTGTTATCCAGCTCCTGGAGACAGCAGGCATATTGAGGGGTCTGGTTGGGACTGATGATGGTGGTAGGTGATGCTAATGAGGACCCTGAGAGGATGAGGGAAGAGTAGCTTGCTTCGTGTTTTCTGAAGACTACTGACCTCCAACCGTGCTATGCTGACCTGACCCTATGCTGATTATTTCACCCAGAGCCCAAGAGAGGAAATGGTTATTGGCCAAGGCCAACAGCCATGAGGCGGGACAGCAGTGGGATTGTGTTGTCACAGTTCATCCTGTGTCAATATGGGTAACCCCATTGTTTCAGAATACTGCACAGTCAAAATGTAGGTGTGGGAATAGAGATGGCCGCACTCTACAATGTGAACAGTAACCACTTTTAATTGGCAGAATGGTTTTGAGATGGGTTTTCTGGATGGTTGCAGAATTCTTCCTGGCTTCCAGCTTATAGATCTAGTAGAAGTTATTCTAAGTTTGTGCAGGGAGAATATATCAATTAGAATTCATGAGTGTGTGAAGTGAGGCACTGAACTGCACATATTAAAATGCCCAGGCCACATACTGTGGAAATGGGAAGCACTGCCTTCATAATCCTCAATGGCTTAAAGACATGAAGGACGTGTCCGTCCTCTTCCATGCATCTGGGACAAGTCTTCAGTTCACACAACTGGAAAGTGGCCGGGTTGGAAGTCACACTCGTGAGATCAGCTGGCCCTGTGTGGTGTTGGGCATTCAGCCACTCAGTACTTTGAAGTCTAATATGATAAAAGTCTCAACAGGAGAGTAGAGTCTTGAATTCTCATGTTTTGCCTACTATGCAAGGAGACAACTTTAAAGTGTAATCTGTTCTAGTGTTGTTGGGTTAACTCAAGGATGTTCATAATATCAGATCTTTGTGCTTATTGCAAAGTTAAGCGGAGGTAGCATTCCTGTTAAAGAGTAGTATCCAGGCAGAATAAATATGCAGAGCAGGGACAGCAAGGTAAATCTGGGCTCTCTGGGCTTCTTAAGAAGGAGATGCTGCATTTTGAGTGAATCCTTTTTCATATTTTAGAGTCCTTTAGCCATTGTGGAGGCACTAGTTCAATGGTTGAACTTGTTTTTCTTTATATATACTTTTATTTTACATAAATAAAGGCTGATTTCTGTTGTTGCATGGTAACCAACTCTGAAAAATCCCCAGAATTCAAATGTCACACAATCGGAGAAACCATCGGTAGCTGGCAAAATCATGCTCCCGCGAAAGCATGAGACAAATCATAATCAGCTGCTGTGGAGAGTCTGAGGCAGCCCTACGCCCGGGGCTAAAATAAAAACATAGTCTTATAATATTTCTTTGGTTTTTTTGTTTTTGTTTTTGTTTTTTTTTTACTGCTTTGGCAGGTACAGAAGAATATCCTTCTGGGAAGGGGCTTTGCTTCCCTTTCTACAAGCCGCTTACCTTTGCCTGTTGTACGTATTCATTGTTGCTCAAGATTCTATTACAAGGAGAGTCCAAGTCCCTTAAAGCTATTTGAGAATTGACTAGCTAGAAATTCCAATCTTGCAACATCTCTTTCCTCGAAACTGGCAAGGGGACCTGACCTTCACTCACAAACAGTCCCAATCATAGCTCCTGTCAGAGCAAATAAGTCACCCTGCTAAGTCCTGAGATCACCCCCACTCAGCAACCAGGTGCAGCTCTACCTGTATGGCTTTTCCACACTAAAGCCACCCTGGGTGGGACTGGAAATGCACTAGGAAGTGTAGGTCCTGCCTCACTGCCATCAACAAGTGACAGCCTTTATCTCTGTGTGTCCCAGCAGTGGCCTTAAGTGCCTGCATGTGGAGTGGACACAGGGAGTCAGTCCTGCAGGGAAGCCACAGGAAGGTATGGAGAAGGAGCAGGCTGGGGAAAGATAAAAAAGCAGAGCAGAGAAGTGAGCCCAAAGAAACCAGGCAATGTTGTTCACTGGGGCTGCCCTGTGATTGGATCACAAAGATGAGAATCTTAACAAGGACAGCCCTTTCATAGAGGCTGTACTCAGCAGTACCAACAGCCATCCGAAAGGTGGCCTCATCCATGTGGAAGGTATAGGAAAATTAAGGTCTTTTACAGTTAGATATTTCTTCCACTTATAAAGCAGGAAAACCTGCTCTGTGCTGTCCGAACAGGACTGGCATCCGCGGGTGTGCACATCTGAGTACCCTTTCTAGCACCCTCCTACCTCATAGCCGTATTCAACACCGGGCACTTCAGGAGCTTTGTCTGCTCTGCCGGTGGTTCTGCCTGTAAAGAACTCAAACCTTGCTGCCCTTCTTAAGCACAGTTACCACTCACTTCTGTGCACCAATGCACCCATGCAGGAAGGCCCATCACTGTACCACAGCCGGGGTCTCAGTAATGAGAAGCATATGTTCCCAGCACACAGTGCATTAATTCTTATGTTTCCCGTAGCCTTCCCTCCCACAAAAACAATAAATAAATAAACAGAAATCTTGGAAGATGCCCTTGCCAGGAACAGCATGATCGAATCCCAAAACAGCGTCACACTTTTGTCAGACGCTGTTGTGTCTTGTATAGAAGGTCTGCCAAAGTTAATGACTCTCCTCAGCTGGCTTCTTTCCCTGACGTTTGGAGGGGGAGCGTCCCAGTTTAGCCCCACTGCTGCCAGGATAGCTTTCCTGTCACCCACATCCAGCCTTTCGCAGAAGGGTACTGATGCTCTTTGTTGGACTGCATCTCTAGCATTCACTCAGTATGAAAGTAAGTTCCTATTTGGAGATACTCCTAGGTACTTGGTTGTGATGAGAATTTCTGTTTCTTTGAACACAGAAACGTTACAGGAATGTGTTTGTTTTAATCCCAGGTGTGGGATGTGGGGCTGATTCAGATTGTCCACAGCAGCTGACTATGATTTGCCTTGTGCTCTGGCAGGGGCGTGATGCTGCCAGCTGCAGCTAGTTCCTGCAAGTGTATGAATCTTGGAATCTTGGGAACTTTTGAAAGGGTATAAAAATGCTAGCGCCCCAAGAGTTGCAGTGGCTGCTGTTCCTATTCCTGCTACTGCCTGCTGTGTTTGCTGCTAGCTGATTGGAGATATTCTAACAACAAAGATCAACATTGCCTCAAGGAACTCAACATTGCTAATCAGCCTAATCAGAGGGAAGCAGCCCGCTAGATAAGATCAGCACCCCCTTTCCCCTTCAGCCTTCTTTCTCTCCTAACTATGTTGGGGGTTGGAAGGGATAAGGGTGGAGAAAGGTGGTAGAGAAGAGAACCCATACACTTCATAGAAGACAAAAGGCATAAAATACATAGGTGGGCACTCTCAGAGATTGTAACCCATTGGAGGAGATCAAATCTAAAACAACATGTGAGCATGTGTCTTGGAAAAATAATGATACAGTAAAAAATGTTTCCTAGGAACAAGGAGACACAGAATATGCAGATGTACAGAAAGTTCTCCCCAAACTCTGATGTGCATCTTTTAGAATAGAGGGAAAAGTATGTGAGGTTAGACCTACAACAGCAGTCAGTCATGAGGACTAGCTAGGCAGGACAAGCCAATGACAGGGGACCATAGGTGGCCTTGGCTTACAGGCGCCATAGCTTCAGTGTTTATTCCCTGGTCTATGCAGGCAAATGTGAAGCTCCCTCCCAGCCATGGCCTATCTGTGTTCACCTTGAACCTGTCTTCCCAGTCCTTGGTCCACTGCTTCAGGCCTCTCCGTGTCGCTCTATTTCCTGAGTGACCTTGTCACCCTCCTGCCTCCCGCCCCACCTGTTGTCCTTACGGACAAGCCCTGCTCCACCACCCCAGGTGACACTATTCCCTTGACCTTCCAGAGCACTATAGACATCTTTAGCAGATGGCCTTTCTGTGTTCTGTCTTCCAGGCTAGAACAGGGGCCAGTCATCTGGGCAGTGGGTATGGACACTGTTGATAATATCTCCACCCACTTGGCTTGCGTCATATGTAACTTGGAGGAAAATTTCAAGTCTGTTTCTGTTGATTTCCTTGTAAGAAGCAACGTGGGCAGAGTTGGCGGTTTATGAATGAACAGGAATTAGGGCTGAACTCCCAGCTCTCATCTGCTGGGTCCTGTTTAGCATCCACCCCCTTTGAAGAGCAGTGAGTCAAACATCTAATCTGGGGAACCAGCCAACCAGAGGATGCATGGCTGTGCTGGCTAATCCCAAGATGCTGCCTGCTGTGCTGGTGGGGGGGGGAAGCAGTGTGGGGGAGTGGGTGGGGTTTGTGAGTCATGGCAGGAGGAGAGGAGGAGGGGGTGATGGGAGCAGCTGAAACTTACCCGTTCTCTTCTGCTGTTGAAATGTGCTTGCCCGGCATGGAAAGCCTCCTTTCTCCTGTGTTCAGTGTCTTCTGTTCCTGGAGCCACTGCTACTCTCAGATGCTATTCCGTCTCAGAGTTGGCATGACCCTTGACTCAGGAAATGAGTCCAAACTGGGCATCCATGGTCTCAGGCTTGACTTGCAAACCTTTTAGCTTCTATCCTGCTTCAGTTCGAAACAAAGTCACCTCTAGCCATGATGTTGTGGGCAGGCCTGTTGCATCTGTAACTCATAAATGCAGAACCCCTGAGACATAGGGTCAACCGCTTGACACACTTGATCCAGCCAGGATCGCCTGTGTGGTCCATGATTATTGGAGCAGGGAGGGCTCAGAAGCATCCCCGTGTGCACTGCACGTGCCACCACTGCTGGCTCAGGAGAGGTGTGCACCAGCCTTGGGGGCAGGGCGTACTTACCTGGCTGCCTCCCTCTTGGGCTTCCGCCCACAGTGGCTGGCCATCTCAGGCTTCGATACAAGGGTCCTGCTGGTGAGCACTGTTGCCATTTGAGCCAGGAAACAGTCCGTTGGCCCAGAACTGGTTTGTCTCCATCTGTGAGCCTCTGCCTGCAGGCTTGAGGAAAGGAGCAGTGTCATCAGTCTCGGGGAAAGTCTGTGGGAATGTCGCGTGGCACAGCAGCAGAAGCCGCCCCTTCTCACAGTCAGGCAAACCTAGATCCCCCACCCTGTGCTGTGCTCACAACACCCGGGCCTTAGGGAGTTCTGAAACCCACCATCCCTCAATCCCCAAGGAGATGAAATCATGCGGTGCAGCGTTGCTGTGAGAATCATGGGTAATGAATGTAAGACAATGAATATATCATGGTGGGCTAGCACACAGCAGATTTCCCTTAATGGAAACTTTTTAATATCATTGCCTGCACCAGACTTACTCACCCAGGATGTGCGAAGATGGCACTGATGAATGGATATTTTTAAATATAAGGCTGGAGATGGGTGGGGCTCAGTGGCAGAGGAATTGCTTAGTACCCCTGGTGAGGCAGGCATAGACAAGCAAATAAATCTTTTCCAAATAATTGAGACCTGGCCTTAACGTGGATAACAAGTGTGGTTATTCGCTTAATGGTCACTGGGCTCCCTTCTCCCACCTCTGCCAACTCCTAGCACACGGCTGTCCTTGCTTGGACTCTTCGGAACTCCAGGGCCTTCTGCTCAGACTCCCAGTTTGGAAAGAGGCGGACACTAACGTGACTGAAATGCAGTTAGCTGATTACACAAAGAAAACCCAAGACTTTTTAATATACAGAAAGTCGTGTACGATCCATAGGTGGTAATGTGACTGTCTGGCTATCCAGCAAGTTGTGAAGGTGGCATTTAAAGCAGATCTTATAGACATTCATGCCTGTGGACCCTGATGAAGTCCTTTTCTGAACCCCCACAGGAACGTGGCTGAAGAGTGGTCTAGGCCTGGTGCACCAGGAAGGCAGCCAGCTCACGTGGACGTACATTGCTCCCCAGCTGGGGTACTGGGTGGCAGCCATGTCACCTCCCATCCCAGGTAAGGTGGAACCAACAGGGGCAGCAGTCCGGGTGGATTTGTTTGGGGGTCTGAGCTCAGCGTTCATTTAAATATAACTTCAGTGGGCAGTTCACATTGTGTTCTTTTAGAACGTCAGATGGTAAAGAAAGGCTGTTTTGTGGGTGGGGAACTGGGCCTGGGACAGTGGAAATGACCCTGTCTCCAGTCCCATCTTGCCCAGACAGCTGCCCTTGGGAATTCTTAGTGAAAGTGTTCAGAGGAGGCTGGGACCTCCCCCTCCCTGAATCCTGAAGCAGCTGTGCCCTGGTGTATCCAAAAGCTTAAGGCCAAGCTCTCAGCAAAAAGCCATCACTGGGGGCTTCTTGAGGCAAATGTGAAATTAGCTAGTGATAAGCTAGCTGCGTAATGTTCGAAAGAGTAATCATCACTTAGACTATATAGGTTGGCTCCAGTTTAGAACATGATAAATCTATGCATATACATGTATGTATATTTATAAATATTTACATTATTCCAGTGGTATTGCAGGATAATGTGCTTCTCGTGAGAATTCTTCCTAGTGACGCCCCCATCACTGCCTTTAAAAGCTGTTACTTGGACTGCACACCTGGGAAAATGCACTTTCCTCAGCAGTGTTTGTGCTAGGGGAACATCGGGAATTTTGTTTTGTGTTGTTTTTTAACACGCGTGAAAGCGCATGCAGTTCTGAGCTACATGATTGAGACAGGTTAAATAAGAGCTATTGTGAATAAAAGGTACTTCATACAAAGACACTACCGATGCCTTTCCAGAGGAACACTCGAAGTATTCTAGCAGTGGAACTGATGACGAAGCACTAGAGTTCTTGCTTCGACCTTCTAAGTAACTGATAGGATGGAGCCATTCCTAGACGGGCAAGGAAAAGCCTTCCATTCGGTCACCACGTTCCCATCTCAGAAAATGTACACTCTTCAGTGGAATTGTTCTCACAGCATCGCCAGCATGAGCCGGGCACGGGAACGCCCTGCTTGCCCTAATCTGAAGTACGCAAAAGTAGACAAGAGGGAGAAAGAAATGAGATGACTCAGGCACTGAGGGAAGGCCCCAGAGTCGGCTGCCAAACTTAAACCCACCCCTGGTGGTCTTCACATTGCAAATTAAAAGCTGTTGTTTGGTTCTGATTATCTCCAGCAAATCTTATCTTTAACTACTAGAGAGGTCTAAGACCATAGGAGGTTGGCCTTGTTGAAAATAAACAAACAAAAATGATATCATGGATGACTATTTAATTTCTTTAGGAAAGTATTTTGGTCAGACTTGACATTTTGAATCACAGTAAATTTCTGTCATATATTTAAAGTGATTCATTCAGGCAAAAGATATTCTGTACAGCAGTAATTCCCAGGAAAAGCAAAAGTAAAGTCATAAACGTTTTTTTTTCCTACCTTGTAAAATCCCCAGATACTTGGTTCCTCTTGTATGTGAGAATCTACTCCATGGTTTATCATTTTCTTTTATGAAAAGATTGTGTATTTAGATCAGCATGCGGGGACGAGTGTTTCATACCGCAGCATCAGGGGCTTCCAGCCACTGAAGGGCTAGCGCCATCGTAGACAGGAATGACGGTAGCATTCTTGTCGATCGGCCAGAGTGTTTCTGACCGGCCACTGCTCTATCTCGCAGGCAGAAGAGGGTTTTGGGGGTTTTCTTTTTTAAGTCATTGCATTCCCAGCTCATTATTCCTATTTTTATATGTAGGAATTCAAAGCTCTAAAATGCGATTTTCTGACCTTCTAGGTCCCGTTGTGACACAGGACATTACCACGTATCACACGGTGTTTCTTTTGGCTATTTTAGGAGGAATGGCTGTCATTCTTTTGGTTTTGCTGTGTCTCCTTTTATATTATTGCAGGTAAAGTGTTACCATTTGGGCAATGTGTTTGTTTAATGTAGAATTTCCTATGCAATTGATATCCAGAAATGTTTTTTTTTTCCTTCTTCTTTCCTTTTCCCCCGTAAACCATTTTAGTTTAACTCATGAAAGATTACCTAGAACTCAGACTGGTAATCTAAGTTGCAAGTGGCTTCACAGCTTCTGTAAAGTTGGAGATAGTGTTAAGGGGCTTCTAAGAGCTTGGGTGCTGGGGAGATGCCTGAGGAAATAAGGCATCCTATGGCAGCATGAGGGTCTACATTCAGATCCCTAGCGCCCCTGTGGGAAGATGGGTACAGCCACTCACACCTGTCTGTAGCCCTGGCACTGGAGGCGATGTGACCAGAGACCAGAAGGCGTGTTAGCTGCCAGCCGCCCTCCAAGTTCAGCAGGAGTCCTAGAATAAGGCCGACCGTGATAGAGAGATGGAGCATGCTCCGCCTTCCTACACACACATTTGCACTCTGCATGTGCAACACACACATATGCACACACACATGCATGCAGGCACGTGTATACACACATACACACACACACACACACACACATAAGCTTAACAAGGGCTGGGAAATGGCTCGGTTAGGAAAGTGTCAGCTGCACAAGCATGAGACCTGAGCTGGTGCCTCAGAAGCCACATACAAAGGTGGCTGCGGTGGTCGAGCCATGACCCCAGCACTGCGAGGCGGAAGCAGCTTGTGTCCTCAGGGCTCACTGACCAGCTTCTAGGCTGCTTGATGAGCTCTGGGTAAATGAGAGCTGGACTCAAATAATAAGGTGGATGATGCTTGAGGACTAATACCCACATTGATCTCTAGCCTACAGACACACATACACACACACACACACACACACACACACACAGACACACACGCACGCACGCACCCCTACATACACACACACATGTACTCCATAGACACACATACAAACACACGTGCACACCCCTACAGACACACACAAGCACACACATGTACCCCTACAAACACACACACATACACAAACACACACATGCGCCCCTACAGACACACACACACAAACACACACATGCACACCCCTATAGACACACACACACAAGCTCACACATGCACACCCCTATAGACACACTCACAAGCACACACATGTACCCCTATAGACACGCACACACAAGCACACACATACACCCCTACAGACACACAAGCACACACATGCACCCCTACAGAAACACACACCAAGAAAGGAAAGAGGTTGACAGTTGTTATGCAATTCATTCCTATTCCAGAACCCTCACTAAGCGAAGAAACTCTCAAGATCAAAGCAAAATTAATTTTATTTCAATGCCGTTATCTGTTACCTTAGGAAGAGTGTGTATTGCTGACTCCTGGGTGTTCCTTGTTGGATAGATAACTTGGCTTCTCTATAAACTTCTGAGCCTCCAAACCCTAGATTTCTCTACTCGGGGTTAAAATGAGAGTGTGGGTGTGGAGCAAAGAGGCTTCTTCGGAGTACTTATAAATTGTTTTGGTTTTCCTCGTGGAATTTGATAGAATTTTACCTAAAACACTGCCATAATGAGTCCCTCACTTCTGCCCTTGTGTCACCTGATTGGTTGCAGGAGGAAGTGCTTGAAACCCCGACAGCATCACAGAAAGCTGCAACTGCCCCCAGCTCTGGAGAGCTCCAAGAGGGACCAGTCCACATCCATGTCTCACATCAACCTGCTGTTTTCTCGCCGAGCGTCAGACTATCCTGGGCCTCTGTCTGTCTCCAGCCACAGCCGCCCAGAGGCCCCAGGGACGAAGGAACTGATGGGCGGGGTGCATTTAGAAATGATGTCCCCCAATGGGGAGGGGGACCTGCACACACCCATGCTGAAGCTCTCCTATAGTACCTCACAAGAATTTAGCTCCCGGGAGGAGCTGCTGTCCCACAAAGAAGAGGATAAAAGCCAAACATCTTTTGATAACTTAACACCAAGTGGGACGCTGGGGGAAGACTACCGTAGGTCTGTGGAGATCTTTCCCTTAAAGGCAAGAAAATCCATGGAAAAAGAAGGCTATGAGCCCCCTGGCAGTGATGACTACAGAGGTAGTTACAATACTGTGCTCTCCCAGCCTTTGTTTGACAAGCAAGATCAGGAAGGCCTGATGTCGGCAGGAAGCAAACTCCCCATTCAGGAACACACGTACCCTGCACCCTTATCCCCTGAGAAAGAGCAACTGCTGGACCGCAGACCTACTGAATGCATGATGTCACGATCTGTCGATCACCTGGAGAGACCTACTTCCTTCCCAAGGCCAGGCCAGTTGATCTGCTGTAGTTCCGTGGACCAAGTCAACGACAGCGTTTACAGGAAAGTTTTGCCTGCCTTGGTCATCCCGGCTCATTATATGAAACTCCCAGGGGACCACTCGTATGTGAGCCAGCCTCTGGTGGTCCCCGCTGAGCAGCAGCTGGAAATTGGAAGGCTCCAGGCTGAGCTGGCTAACCCCCACGCGGGGATCTTCCCACACCCATCCTCTCAGATCCAAGGCCAACCCCTGTCTTCCCAGGCTATCTCTCAGCAGCACTTACAGGACGCAGGCGCACGGGAGTGGACATCTCAGAACGCATCCATGTCGGAGTCACTGTCCATCCCGGCATCCCTGAATGATGCAGCATTGGCTCAAATGAACAGCGAGGTGCAGCTCCTGACTGAAAAGGCGCTGATGGAACTTGGGGGTGGGAAGCCACTCCCACACCCTCGGGCGTGGTTTGTCTCCCTAGATGGAAGGTCCAACGCTCACGTTAGACACTCATACATCGATCTCCAAAGAGCTGGAAGGAACGGAAGTAATGATGCCAGTTTGGACTCTGGTGTGGATATGAACGAACCAAAATCTGCCCGGAAGGGAAGGGGAGACCCTTTGTCTCTCCAGCAGAGCCACGCCCCTCTACAGGAGCACCAGCAGAAAGACCCCAGAGCTCCCGACAGCGCTGCCTACACGCAGCTCGCGTACCTCGAGGACATGGACCCCAGTGGCCGTGAGTGTTCGGCCACGGTCTGCGCCCCCGAGGACAGCGCCCTGCGATGCCTGTTGGAAGGCTCAGGTCGGAGGAGCGGCGGGCAGCTGCCCAGCCTGCAGGAGGAGACAACCAAACGGACTTCAGATGTTCCCCTGGAGCCGTTAGCCAGTCCCAACCAGAGAACATCTGCCAACGACGAAGATGAAGACGACGATGATGACGATGACCAAGGAGAAGATAAGAAAAGCCCCTGGCAGAAACGGGAGGAAAGACCCTTGATGGCCTTCAACATCAAATGAGCCGTCGAGCGCCCCTAAAATGCGGATTATAAAATTGCCAAATATCCTTTCTCACGAAAGTGCATCCCTGCGTGTGGAGAAGCTGAGGAGTGAAAACCGTGCAAGCCGATGCTTACTGCACCGACGTGGCTGTGACGCGGAAGGAAAGGTGAGGGACCTGACTTGTCACAGTAGGGATGCTGACAGACCACTTGTGGGATTGCTGTGCTCCGAGTACCACCTCAGTTCTCCCTCAGATCCTAGAAACAGATGACACGCTCTTTGCATTGCCTGACCCCTCCATTCTATCATGATGTCGCTACTGTGAGGCTCCCCCTGGGAAGCTGGGTGGCGAGACTTTCCGGAAGTCGGTGTTATCTCCAAGGAAAGCTATGCATTTGCTGCCTCTTTGTTACTTTGCTTATGGTTTGTTTCAGTTAGGTCTCCCCGCCCCCCTCTCTGGTAGGGGGTCGTTTTTTCTTTCTTTAAAGTATGATTCCGTTTCAGTTGTAAAATTTTGACTCCCTTCTTTCAGTCCGTTCTTTACTTTTCTGTGGTTAGTTTCAGTGTCTCCCTTCAGGAACTCAGAACCCACCTGGGTGTGGGCTCTTAACATCTCTAAGCCCTTTAATGAAACTATACTGAAGTTTTTTGGGTTTTTTTTTTTTTTTTTTTTTTTTTATCAGCTAAGAGTCCTTCAATTCTGGTCCCATTAACTCCAAGTGCCTTTTTTACAGTGACAACAGACAGTCCCTCGGTTTCATGTCCTTTCGTAACCCTTTCAATTGAACTGCCTGGATTTTATATAAAGTTACTAAACGATACCTTGTTCTTGGAACTGCATGCTGCCAAGTACCATTCGTGCTCAGCACCCTCATTTCGACACAGTGTACGCTCCAGGTATCATGTGTAAGGTGGGTCTGTTTAGCTGAGATAGACTAGAGGACACTGTAGAGACGCCCGTCCCTATTCCATCCCTTTGGTCACTAGCGACCATCACGGTTCCACTGGCTGTTTGTATATAGGGTTATGTGCTAACTCTGGAATCCTGTGTGCCCTTCCTGCTCACCGAACGTGAGAGTGTGGGCTGAGCGGGGGGATTGAATGTGACTGTTAAAACCACTCATGTACTGTCCAAAAGTGCCGGAATGTCTCTTCTGCGCATTCTCCTTTAAGAGCTGCTTGGTTGTCCAAAAATGAAAACTCAAAATAAACTTGGAAGAAGGAAAAAAAAATATTTGTTCATTCTGATTCATTCGAAGCCTTCATCTGTTGGGAAACTGTCAGTAAGACTTTGCCATTCTTACTTTGACACTGAAGGGAGACTTCAGTGTTGGGGGTGTTGTGGATGCATAAACTCCAGGAATTAGTAGTACGATTAAAAAATCCACCTTTGTCTTTGGTCTCACTCAAGAACGCATGATAACATCCTGGTAATGTTTTAGGTAAGGAGAGATATCTACATTTTACGAGAAACCACTGGTTCTTTTGGTTTGTTTTTTGTTCCTTATGCTGGAGATCAATTTGTCTCGTAACAGTTTCAGGAAGGGTTTGTCAAATAGTCAGAGCTATCCCAGATACATGACCTTGTTCATCAGAATTATTAATGGAAGGCCGAGTGTGTGGGGCTCCAAGAGCTCCGTTGGAAAAGCGTTTGCCTGGCACATATAAAGTCCTTGGTTCCATCCCCAGTTACCACATAGAAGCAAGCGGGCCGGTGCACACCTCTAATACCGGCTCACAGCTTGGGAGAGGTGGGTCAGCCTCAGATCCGTAAGTTCCAGGGCAGCCCCGTCTCAAAGGAGGTTGGTGGGGATGGTGTCAGGGTGCGAGAAAGATTAGCAGGGATAAATTACGGCAGCTGTGTTTGCTGTCAGCGCCTTCCACATCAAATCTTCCCTTGCAGATTCCACATGAGTATAAAATGGATGAAGCTGGTCTTTATCGTCTGAAATCTCGGATGAGGATTCTTTTTAATATTTTACTTTAAAAGGAGAAAAGAGTTGAGGCAGTTGTCCTGACAGTTGGACAGCTAAGTGGACGAGAGACAGTGCTTTAACCATTGAGGCTGGCAGGGCGTGTGTAGGAAACGCTGTCACCCTACGGCAGGTGTGTCCTTGCTGACTGGCGAACAACTCCAAGGAGGGTTCCTTTGTCAGTCCCACAGAAGGAAAAAGTTGCCTCTTCAGGAACACCCAAGGCCTGACATTAGCCATGTGGGTGGGAGAGATAGCACTGGGGGGTCCCTCTGCTGCAGCTGGTTCCCAGTCCTTCACAGCTGCGTTCCTGCCAATGGAACCACACACTTGGTGTGTCAGCGTCCAAAGAGCCTTCCATGTAACCTGTAGAAAACATGTACCAGGCTGACTATTCACTCTGGTTCTACAGATATATATCCAACAGGAAGATCTTGCACAATGGTGGCAAGTACTGAGCAAGTAGCAGTTGTCACAGCACACCTAGGTTTGCCAAAAGGGAATTGCTTCTGCCAAAGAGACTTTCATTTCCTATTAGAGTTGTCCATGGTAAGGTCCAGACATTATTTTTTTCCCTCAGAAAAGCAAGCACTGGTGGGGACACTAGAATCCTCTAAACAAAACAGCACAACTGCGGTCTTTCAACAATTCATTTACCTTCCATCTACCTTCACCACGAGAGTGAAATAAGTCTCAAGGCTTCACATCAATGTCATAGGACCAAAGCCGTGCAAGGCACCTTGCTCCTGCCACCTAGTGGTCAGTTCTCATCTCCCTGGAGAAGAGCAGGACCAGCCCATTCTCTGGGTGGCTATGGGAAGGTGGGAAACAGCCCCGGTTCTGTCTTCCAAGTAAAGTGGAAAAAAGTTGACAAGGCCCATGTCGTTCCTACCTGGAAACAAAAGCACTGGAGCAATAATGAGATTGGTTTGCAGTTTAGGGGGAGATTATAGAGCAGTCTTCCTTGTTTCACACCTAAGTAACTAAATGGGGGCTTGGTGGCAAAATGAATAAAAGTTGCTCAGCTCAGAGAAATGGTGCTGCTCTTAGAGCCAGCTCTCTAGGAAGGAATTTGAGTTATAAATGATCTTAATGATAGAATACAGAGTACTCTGTGGTAAACTGTTGGGCAGCTGCCTTTGGTGATGACTGACATGGGCATTGTCACTCCTAGAAGTATTGACGAAGATGACGAGTCACAGCCGTGGAGTGGCATCTTTGCTAAACCAGTGTTAGATCTCTGGGTGAATATACCCTCGACTCTCCAGTGCCGACTGACTGTCTCATAATGAACCCGGACGTAATGCCGCTGTAAGATCACTCCAGAAAAAAATGAGCACGTTCTCTATTGCTCTTAATAAACAGCTTACGCCTCTGCCGGCAGTCTATGTCTGTCCCTGTAGTATAAAACTCCCACTGTGGCCAATTTGGGGGCAGCTAGTGTGATACCCCAGCACCCACGAGTTTGGAAAAGATGCTGCCTCTCTCAGTTACATCGTTTGCCCGCTAAACCCATGGTGGAGCATAGGTAGTAGCAGAACAGCGAAGCCACATTGTTCAAGGACCAGAGAATTGCACATCTGCCTACTGTGAAGTTTTAAATGTTTTATTGCATTTGTTTGTTTCTTGGGTGGGGCACACATGCCACAGTATGCCCATGAAGACCAAAGGGCAACTTAGAGGGGTCAGTAGATTGTTGTCTCCTGCCATGTGGGTCCCGGGAATTGAACTCGGTTGCCAGGCTGGGTGGTGGCACTTTTTTACCCTGTGTGCCCTCTTGCCAGCCCTCACTGCAGTCTCCTGTTACTTTTGAGACAGGGTCTCACTGTAGCCTCAGACTTGCCTGGAATGTTCAGTCTTCATACCCCATCCTCATCCATGCTGAGTTAACACGTAACTGTGACCACACCCAGTTGCACTATCTCCTTTACATCATTTATAGGCACGGGGTGTATACGACTCTGAATTGTGAGGCACCTTTGTCAATGAGTAGCAGGTTAGTGCCGTGTTCAGTCGTTTTGCTGTCACAAATGGCATCCAGGCATAAGGCTGAAGTCCCACGTAGAGTTCGTAAGCACGAGAGGGCTGCAGTGTGCCTTGTTTGGAAGGAAGCATGCGTGTGCTAGAGAGGCTTTGGTCAGGTCGGGGCTACACCGAGAGCAAAGCCAGGGGTGTAACTTGGCTAGTTGTGTTTGCCTAACACACACGGGGCCCTAGACTCATCCCCAGCGCTGAATAAGCTGGGCGTGGTGGTGCGTGAAATCGATCCCGTCATTCGGGAGGCAGCTGCAAGAGAATCAGCAGTCCAAGGTCATATTCTAGTCAAGGTCAAGTTTAATGGTCTTCAAGGAAGCTTGCCTCAGAGGGAGGGAGGGAGAGACGGAGGGGAGGGAGAGAGGGGGAAGGGAGAGAGGAAGCAGAGGGAGGGAGGGAGCGAGGAAGGGAGGAAGGAAAAAGAAAGGAAGGGAGGGAGGGAGGGAGAGAGGGAGGAGAGGGAGGACAAAGAGAACCAAAGAAAGGAGAAAGACAAACAACAGGACATACAGTGTCATTAAGCAGAAACACAAAACAATCCTAGCCAGAGGCATGCAGTGATCTATCCCATATTCCCCCAGAAGCCCTGGTTTGTCTTAATTCATGTTAGTAAAACTTCACAGGATATGACTTCTGTGGACAGTAAGAATTGACCATAGGGAAAAGATGGGAATGATGTTTATTTTAATATGTTTGAACTACAGACTTGCAACGCTAACTCTTTTATTGTCAGTGCCTGACAGCTAACCTGCAAAGGCCAAGAAATATTGAGTGTCTCTTAACTCCATGATGGGGACAGAAAGCAATAAAAGGAAAAAGGTGCCCCTCTCCCAATATGCGCCTTCTTGCTTTGGGGATTATTTTTAGTTATTTATGTAGACTGTTTATGTACTATAATGTGTGTTTGTGCAGATATGCGGAGGTCAAAGGGAGTTTCCAGGAGTCAGTTTTTGCCTTCCTACTTTATTGGAAGAGGATCTGTCGTGTTTCTGCTACTACGTGCATATTCCAAGGCCGCTGATCTGCAAGCTGCAGGGCAGTTCTCCTACCCCTGCCTCCCATCTCTCACCGCCCACTGGAGAAGTGCTGTAATCACAGATGCGCTACTGGACCCAGGGGGTACTGCATGCACCATGCACGTGGTATACATACATTCTTGTAGGCAAAATACTTATACACATAAATTAAAAAAAAATAAGGTGGCAAGAGTAGAAAATATCCAGAGTTGGCCTCTAGTCTCCACAGATGTACACACAGGTATACACATATATCTCACATATACACACATGAGCATATACTACACACAAAAAAATAAAACCAAAAATTAGTGTTTGTACATTAATATGAGTTAAACTACAAACTCTTCCACTTTTTCCAAGTTTTTTCCCACTAATATCCAAAGAATATATACTTCGGTTATATATTCAGTTATTTGGTTATATAATTCAGTCACCAAATATATTATATTTGGTTATATAATTCAGCCACCAAAACCTACTATGCAGAGATGACGTCTGCTGACATTTTGAGGCTTTCCCTGAAGTTTTTCACCCACATAAACATATATTTCCTTACTGTTTTTTATATTGGTAACAAGCTGACATAGGTCAGTAAGGACCTTGCTGTGCAATCTTGAGGCTCTGAGTTCAATCCACAGAACCTATGTAACAAGCCAGGTGTGGTAATACACACATGTGATCCTAGTTCTGGAGAGGCAGAAACTGTCAGATCCCTGAGTATTGCTGGCCACTCGGCCAAGCCTAATCAAGAAGTCCCAGGATAAGAAGCCATATTTTACAAAAGCAAGCTAAACCGTGCCTAAGGAATGACACCTGAGCACCTGAGGTTGACCTCTGGTCGCCACATGTTCTCTCTTTCTCTCTCTCTCTCTCTCTCTCTCTCTCTCTCTCTCTCTCTCTCTCTCTCTCTCTCTCTCTCTCTCTCTCTCTCCTTTCTACCTTTTGAAGTTTCAGATAGAAGCCTTTAAAATGGGAAAATGTAGGTGAAGCCACTCATCTGGATTTAGCAGTAACTCAGGGTCCAACGTGAGCATTGGGCACTGAAGAAAAACTGGTGTCCTCTCTAGATGCAGGTCCTGTTGCAGGATACAGAAGGATACCATGAAAGACTGTACCTTAGACCATGGCTGGTGATGAGCAACATCACTTGAGTGACAGAGACCCATTCTGTACAAATCAGCAAAATTAAATGTGGAGCTTTGCTCTTGCTGTGTATTGTAATGCTAAGTCCGGCCCCCAAGACCTGGAGTCTGCACATAGACCCAGGTGACACTATGTGACCTTGCCCCCGAGTTATTTCTGATTGGTGAATAAAGATGTTGACAGCCAATAGCTGGACAGAAGAGACGTAGGTGGGGTTTAGGATTCCCAGGTTTGGGGTCCAAGGAGAAGTAGAAGGTGGAGGATGAAGAGAGCGTCATGGGTTAGGTCAGCCATGACAATGTGGCCCCAAGGGGCCACCAGTTGTAGTTCAGAACATCCCAGATGGAACATAGGAAGTAATAACTCAGGTTATTGACGGGGACAGTAGATTTTAATAGCATGGAGAGTAGATATTTGTCCAGCTCTTGTGCTGATTGAGTCTTAGAGTAAATGATAAAAGTTGTATATTTTATCAGGGAACTGAATGATGGAAGGCGAGGTAGAAACCTGGATTGGGATTAAAATTTTCCACAAATACACGCGTAACATTTGGCCAGGCAGTGGTGGCGCACGCCTTTAATCCCAGCACTTGGGAAGAAGAGGCAGGTGGATTTCTGAGTTCGAGGCCAGCCTGGTCTACAGAGTGAGTTCCAGGACAGCCAGGACTATACAGAGAAACCTTGTCTGGGGGGGTGGGGAAGCATAACATTTAAAGCAAAGCACCCAAGAAACTGAGCCCCAGCCTGTGGGATAGTGCCACCCACATTCAAGGGGAGTCTCCCTTGCCATTTGTAAAGATGCATCCTCTTTTTATGCACCTCAGGATTCTTTCCATCATAAAGCACCCCAGTTCAATCAACTACCACACGAAGAAAAGCAAGGAAGGTTGGAGGCTAGAGATCAAAATCCACTATTTCTTAAGTTGTTCTCCCCCCCCCTCTCTCTCTCTGTGTGTGTGTGTGTGTGTGTGTGTGTGTGTGCTCTATATATACTTACTTGTTAGTGTGGGCATGTGCACATGTACCCACACATTCATACAGAAGCCATAGGTCAATGCCGGCTGCCTTCCTCAATCTCTTTCTGTATATTCTTTTTTGAGTCAGTGCCTCCCACCGAGCATGAAGTTCATGGCTTTGGCTAGACTGGCTGACCAGTGGTCTCCAGGGATCTGCCTGTCTCTGTCTCCCAGCCCTGGGATTAGAGGCTTTCCCCCGCTACACGCAACTTTGTATGAATGTTAAGAATCCCAACTTGGGTCCTCATGTTGACGTATTAGGTCCCTTTATCAGCTGAGCCATATCTCCAGCCCCATTTTTTGGGGGGACTTTTATAACAAGCTTTGGCATCATGGAAAACTGTTGGAATGGGCATGGAGGTTGTTATGGTCCATAAATTAGAAGAAGGAAGCAGCCCGGCAGTGGAGGCGCACGCCTTTAATCCCAGCACTTGGGAGGCAGAGGCAGGCAGATTTCTGAGTTCGAGGCCAGCCTGGTTTACAAAGGGAGTTCCAGGACAGCCAGGGCTACACAGAGAAACCCTGTCTCGAAAAAAAAAAACAAAAACAAAAATAAAAAGAGAAGGAAGCAGGTGGTAGAGGAGAAGGTCAGTTGTCAAACAGATGGCATAGCCCTGAGTATCTTAGGTGAGAAAAGTTTCAAGCCTCTCCCCCTTTCTTGTAACTATTTTTAAAGTGGTGAATATAGACACATACACACAGTATCTAGCCAAATGGTCTCTGTCCTTCACAGTGATTGTGACTTATTAGACATTCTGGTACCCACAAAGTGCTTGACCACTCTTTATTTTTTTTTGGATTTGTTTTCTTCGAGACAGGGTTTCTCTGTGTAGCCCTGGCTGTCCTGGAACTCACTCTGTAGGCCAGGCTGGCCTCAAACTCAGAAATCCGCCTGCCTCTGCCTCCCAGAGTGCTGGGATTACAGGCGTGTGCCACCACTGCCCGGCTTGACCACTCTTATAAGACATTTGCACACAAACAAGGTGAACAGGGACTGAAGAGCCTGTTTATTTGGACCCTGAAAGGTTCATGATGCTCTCACCTGGGAAGAAACTAAGAAGGAATGTGCTGGAGTCAGTGAGCTCGTGAGGACTGGGTCCCCTCTCCTGACGCCTGGCTCAGTGAGCAGCCATCTTTGCAAGCTCCCTGTCCACCTCTTGTCCTTTCATATCCTCTGCCACCTAGATATAGTCTAATACAGTCACTAATCTCAAGCATGATGTGCCATGCTGATTCGTCAATGTCCAGGATGGTAGAAAGGACTCTGGGCTTGGAGTCACAAGATCTGGTCCCATCCTCCCTCTACTGAGCAGACAGATGACTGTCTCTTCATCAGAAAGTAGAAGGAGATATTTGCTCTCCTCAGATCTCTGGTGGGCTGAATTCACATAGAAAAATCAGTTTGAAGCTCCCTTGTAAACTATAAACTATATACTATATATTATATATAATAACATATATAATATCTAATGGTCAAGTATCGAGCAGTGTTCCTCTTATTCACGTCCCGTAGTTACCTCATCCCCTTGCTGAGAGCCATGGTGATTTATTGTTATACCTGACGCTTCATGTTCTTGTCTAAGAAAATGGTATTTTTAAAAAGTAGGATATCTTCCTAGTCATGTGGCTGTCTACAGTCTTCAGTTGCGGAAGTAGTATTTTGCCAGCTAATTGAGGTTCAGCAAGTGGATCAATGAAAGTGTGGCCTCCTTAGAAGCCTCAGATGCACAGTGTGTCTATGCACGCACGAAGATGCCTGCCAAGACTCTCAGAAACTGACAGGAAACACAGACAACATTGAACTCCGTGTATGAACTGTTTTCTTCCATATGGGGCATGAGTAGCTATGATATCTTGATTTATGAATTACACATAATAGGAAATTGATAACAATCACTAGCATTAAAAATTAAAATTGAAGTCTATCCTAAACTACGTAATTCAATCTTTTAAAAAAAAGACAGTTTGTAAGTAACTAATAGGTGGGCAACGTGTACAGTTTGAATACGGTGGACAAAGAAACAATTCACATCCTGAACAGGAAGGAGGGTGGTAATAGAAAATGTCATTGCACAACTCTGGAAAAGCTATAATCTAAAACTTCCAAGACACTCATTTATACAACTTTTCTTCTAATATGTTCTGACTGTGGTTAAACATGGGGTTGCTGAAACCACCGAATCTTCCTAGAGGGGAAATCTGCTGTGAATACTTCAAAAAGGACTTCCAGGGGGCTGGGGAAAGGCTCAGTCGGTAAGAGATCTTGCAGCTCCTGGGGAGGACAAGAGTCCCATTCCCAGCGCAGTGTCATCCATGTTGGGCACCCACCACCAACAGAAACTCCAGCTCCCAGGCATCCAGCGCCCTCTTCTGGCGTCCACATGTACAGACATGCATGCATGCACGGAAGTGAAAACAAAGAAAACCTTTCCAAAGCAAACGTTTGCAGTCTGCTAACTACCCTGGGATTGCAAAGGACAGGGCTTCATCGTTAAGGGGATTGGGGAGGGGTGCTAGCACAGAGGTAAATTTCGTGTGTGTTTGATTTCATGAAGGATGCCCACACCACCTGGTTATGCATACCTATGAGGGTGTTTCAGGGTGAGATCAGCAGGGCAGAGGAGAGGATATACCCCTCCCCATTGTGGAGGGCCTTAACCAATCCACTGAGGGTCTGAGCAGTACACAGGGCATAGGAAAGAGGACTTGCCTGCCCCTCTTTTCTGTCCCACTGCTTGGGCTGAGTAATTTCCTCTCATCTTGTGACACCGTTGGATGGGGACTTATTATCCATTCTCTTGATGGTCATGCCTTTAAACTGAAATGGAGTTATACGACCAGCATTCCTGGATTTCTAAATTATAAGTACCAGAGGCACAAAACCTATATATATATGTAGTTTATTAATATATAATATACAATTATGTATAACATATTATGTACAGATACACAACACACATATATATACACATATATGTATATACATACACACATATATTTATATGTATATATTCATATATGTATATATACATATATGTATATGTATATACACATATATGTATATGTATGTATATATTCACATGTGTGTGTGTGTGTGTGTGTGTGTGTGTGTGTGTGACGCAAAGTGAGAGAAATATAAAAGTGAGAGAAAGCTAGAAGGTCTCTATCAAGGAGAAAGGTGCCTTTTTTTTCTTTGCTGAGGAGAGAAAGCAAGCTGGGAACGGAGCTTCAGAAGGGGCCACGGAGACCAGACATGGTTCTGGGTTAGAAAGAGCCTTGAGCGGCTAGTTTGTGGCTTTCATTTGGCAGGGCTATATGCCTGATTTAAGGTTTCTTTTCATTGCTGGAGAGCTAACTTACAGCCTTGTGCACGCGGGATGAACACTTCAGCAGGGCTTCCTCCTCAGCCCAGGGCATAGCTAGCTCCCTTGAATAATTATTGTAATTATTTCATGAAGAGATAAACATCCAAGGATATATGTGGTGGTGAGCAACTACAAAATATTGTTCTATGGGCCTCAGTTTCCCTATTGAACAGTGTCCCTCAACCTTTTATACGACTCGCCATATTGTAGCACCCCCCCAACCAGAACCTTATTTCATTGCTGCTTCAGAACTGTAATTTCTGCCACTGTTGTGAATCATAAGGTAAATAATTTTGAACTTGCCTTGGAAGTTGCGACCCATAGGTTGAGAACCACTGCCGTAGAGCAAAGTTAAAACTTGGTTGTTGTCTAGTGTGTCAATAGAAGTAATATTAACGCGGTGCTGCCGATGCAGGTGGCTAATGTTTGATCTCTTTATTCTCAAAAAAAAATTTATGTTATTAAATAAAGCCCAACAGGTATTGGATTTGTGTTTGGGTCCTAGTAAACTAAAGGAACCAGACTGAGCCCAGAGGAACGTGACTGTCATCGAGAGACTTCGAAGGTCCATATCCCAAGTGGAGGGAATTCTACTGGGTCGACTGAATCAATTCTGAATCTCCAGCAAGTCTTATGATTGGACCATGAGTAAACAGGTAGAAACTTCCAGAAACATTTGTTGAAGGAATGATATGGGCTAGTCACCCAAATTTTTAGCGCACTGAAGGTGAAAATCCAGGCTCTGAAACTGTATTTTCATTCATTTTGGACCCCGAGAATTGCTAGGTGGGAATAAGGGTAAGCAGACACAAGAAAAAGGGAGGATGGGACACAGGGAAATGACAGTCTTCGTGGGCTCCTGGGAAACACTAGCTGAGGACTGGGGTGGCACGCAGTTGGTAGATTGCTTGCCTAGTAGGCAGAAAGGCCTGGATTCAATCCCTCACATCACATAAACTGGGAATGGTGGTGCATGTCTGGAATTCCAGCACCTGGGAGATAGAGACAAGAAGATTCCAGGTTTAAGTGAATTTGAGGCCAGCCTTGGGTCACATGAGCCCTTGTGACCCAACAACAACAACAATAGTAGTAGTAGTAGTAGTAGTAGTAGTAATAGTTATTATTAATAATTATTATGTTTTTAAAACTCTATTATCTGGTAAATAAATTTACAAAGCAATTTTAAGCACTAAGTTACTGACCCATCTTCAAATAATAAAACAAGTTGGTTGGCAACTTCAGTGAAAAAATATTCACTAAATTCTCTTCAGTAATCCCTGTTCCCATACATTCTTAGACAGAGAACCAAATGACATGTCTTCCCCTGGGCTTAAAGAGACATTTGCTATTTCTTGCTCTAGGATCCTTCCTATAAGTCAAACCCCAACAGCTATGTTATCAATATGCCACTCTGTCCAACTTGATAGGTCAAGGGGCAGCCAACTAGAGTTGTTCTCTGATGTTAGCTTTTTCAAAACTAGAATGGGGATCAGTAAGCTTAGGTAGTACTATAATATAGGAAACTCTGAAATTAACGCACACTGGTTTCGTTATCTGACCTAGTAACCTTCCAGTGGATTCCTCATGTTGTCTAAGGCAGGCCTCAGTAGGGAAGTTTGAGCCTGCCCACTCTGAGAAGTGCCAAGAGGGAGGTGTTGGCAGTGTTCAAGATCCTGGTTCTAGTTACCATCACCCCGTTGTTCATTATCTATCCCAGTCCTTCTATTCATTAAACCATCCCAGCTGTTTTCTAATAATATTCCACACACATATTCATGCAATGTTGTTTAACACTAGTATTTACTAACAAAGCCCAGAGATAAAATGTTCTGCTAACCAACACAGCCTAGGAAGCTGATGTCCTGCTCTTGGTTAAGGACTTCTGTTGATGGTTTTTTCAGGCCCATCCACATGTGATTTCAAAGGCTTTCCCCTCAGGTTCATGGGAGAGGGGATCAAGTTTCCCACCCCACACAGAGCTGAGTGTACATCCAGTACATGACAATCTTGGAAGACAGTCTCAATCAGAGACTCAAGGACCCCTGCTTCTGGGTCTCTAAAATGACAGTCTCAATAATCGGGGAAGTAAGATGATCCCTCACAACTGGGCTGATCTACCTGACCCTCCTCTGGCACCATTTCACCAGGAAAGGGAAACACAGGAAGAGCAGGTATTTATTCCTGTTTAGCCTCTTTCTTATTTCAGCCAAATCCAGGGACTTGACATGGCAGAAGGATACAGTTGTTTACGAAGTTAATGCTCCAGAACCCTGAAACCAAGTTACAAGTGAAAATCAGAGAGAGACAGAGAGACAGAGACAGAGACAGAGAGACTCCATGTCTTACGTGGATGATTTTTGTATTGAGCTACATTCCTAACTATTTTGTACCACATGTATCCTCGTGTTTTGAGTTGGACAAGCCTGGGAGGCATAGAAAACACTTTATTTAGATGAACTGGTGGCTCAGTGTTGAAGGGTGCTTGCTGTAGAAGCATTAGGACCTAGGTTCAAATCACCAGCACATATATGAAAGGCTGAAGGTAGCCTCAAATACTTTATGCCTGGTGATGGAGAAGTTGGCCAGAGAGATGGCTGGTGCTTGTTGTTCAGATCAGCTCCAGGTTAGTAAGAGGCTTTATCTTAGAAGAATATGGTCAAGAGTGATAGAGCAGGTCACTCCATGTCCTCTCCCAGCCTCTCTGTACACATACGCATGCAGATGCATACTTATATGCACACACACACACACACACACACACACACACCACATGAACATTAGAAATAATAAAAACAACTTGGCTGGCTACAGCTTTGTCCACCATCCAGTCATTTGGCTACATATAACTTAAATAGTGACTTATAGCTTCTTTTACATGATTGGCTATAGGCAACTTCCACTGTCACCTGAAGTTAAGAGACTGGAATTAAACCCCACAGTGGCGTAGTCTTTTGAGCCTGACTTTTTCTTTGCGGCCATCTTCACAGACCTCAGTACCTGATGGCTCAGTCTCTCCAGTTCAGTTCTACAAATAAACCAGTCAATGAAAATGAAGCATCTATTGGCATTCCATTTAGCAAAACATGGTATATGCAGGCATATGGGGACATGCTGATGCATCCCAAGGTTAATAAGCTGCAAGATGTGCTCCCGGAGAGTTGCGTTGGACTCCTATGGGAGTACGTGTGATTCTCATCGTATGGCCTACATAATTCGCACTACTCAATTATGCCGTATCTTACCAACCATGACAAGACAGCAGATTCTTGCCTTTTACTCATCCTTCACTCAATAAGCAGAACTAAGGAACTGTCTTCACTCACCTAAGTTACATTATTTCTGCACACTAGCCACCGAGAAAGTTTGTACAAATCCTAAATTTTGTGACTGTTAAGCATAACCTTTTTCTAACTCCACCCACCAGAAAAACCTTAGCCCTCAGTAGTAAGAAGGGAATGGAAATATAGATTGTCATTAAAGCTAAGGTACAGAAACTGTCTGTGAAACATGCTTTTAGATGTTATATAGATAATGGTCCCAACAGAAAACCTAGAGAACTGAATCACAGTTACCAAATATGGCTGGTGGAATGCCTTACGGCCAAGTACACAAGCTATAACAACTAATCAGTTAAACTTTAACCACCTGATTGACTGATAAGGCTGTAGTCAAACCAGTTGCTTTCTCAACCCCACATCCTGACCCCTTCCGCGTCACGTGATGGTGATGCTTCAAGCTCTGAGAACCTACTTTGCCTCTGGGAGTTGACCTAATTCAAGCTGTCAAAAAAAATTTTTTTTTTTTATATTTTGCTCCAATAAATTTTACTAAATTGGATTAATCTAAGGAACTTTTGTCAACTAGAAAATGAGCTTTTAAGTTAATTCGTTATTTAAATTTTTGTTTTTAAAGTCTTTCTTTGTCTTAGCTAACTCAACCTCTTTGAAACTTTTTATATTCACTTTTAGGGACATCTATACATTTACATAGGAACCAGTCCATCTGCAACTTGATATTTTGATTGCTTTATTTTTCAGTATGAAAATGAGCCCAAAGAACAGAGCAAATATACAATCAACTGCAATGGCTTAGACATCTGGGCTTGTCAGCCACAGCTCTCCGCTGTAGAGATGGCTATCTGTTATGCTGAGACCTGGCCCCATATGGATAATCTAGGAGTCAATATAGATGACAGTTGCGGTGGTACCCAGTGACTGGAGAACCAGCTGCTTCCAAGGACAAGGGAGTCTCAGATCTCATTCACGAAGTCAAGCTGGAGATTTTTCTGAGAAGAGTAGGGAGGAGTCCATTGGAACCAATGGCAGGCAGGGTAAGGTGACGGTCTGTCAATCTTCCTGGCTAGGACTCTGTAGCAAATGCCCAAGCTGAATTGTTCAGCTATTCCTTATGCTTACGACTCTAGCTAGTTGTGTTAGAAGTTGTAGGGTTGAAGCAACCCCCACAGAGCATATCGAGTTTTCCATCTGAGTGTTAATTATTTTAACTGAATTAATTTTATATAAAAGTTATCCTTAGGGACATTAGCTGTGCGATGACAGCGTCTACTTTGTGAATCAGATCTCTCCGTTTTCAGGAAGCAAAGAGGAATATTGTTTCCTTCCCATTTTCTCACTGAGAAAAATCTTTGAGCTAATTAGGAAAATGCTATTTCATGAAAACCTACATGTCTCTGTTCTTTGAGACCTGGAACAGGGACTTGACCAGAGAAATCAGGATTCCAGAAATGTCTGGTCTGTGAAGTCACCACATCCTGTGAAATTAATCACAAGTACCCGTAGTATCTCATCTGCTTCCTTTAACACAGCCTCCCAATGGTTTCAAGATGAATACAATCACGTCACCAAGTGCTCATCATTACTCATACTCTTAGCTGATAAGCAAGATGGTAACGGGGTGATTATTCCACAGTGGGTCCAAGTTTTTAAGTTATATAAGACAGGTCTGAGCAGAACATTCTGTCAGTAAAAATCCCTATTCTTATTCCCTCGTTTCTGGGTGTGGAGATTCACAGTGTCCCCTGTAACTGGCTACTACTGCTTGAGCTTTTGCCTCTGAGGGAAGTAGTAGAACCACCTTACAAAAGAAGCTGCTAAAACACAAAGCCAGAGAGCTCCTTCCCGTTCCTCCTTCCCATACCAAGGAGGTCTAACTGTCTTGGTTCTGCTAATGAGACGAGGCTCAAGAGGGGTGGCAACCCTTTCCCGGGGAGTCCCAGGGTAGTGAATGACCAGTGTGCAAAGACCAGCAAATGCAGCTGAGTCCCCCAGGACGCTTAGAGCTGGGAGACTAGAAGCCTCCAGAGACCTCCCGCCAAGGCTAGCTAGCTCTTCCCCTGGGCTGTATCTAAAGCAGACAGGGAGCTTCCAGGTTGCTGGTGATTGGAGGTGGACCCCAGACTTCCTCCCTTCATCCCCTCACTGGCCCTCCTCAGAGTCCCAGGACCTTCAGTCTTAGAGCTGCCTGAGAACTCCAAGGAGAGACTTAAAGCCAGTGCCTTTGACACAGATCCTGGGGTGAGAGGGAAAGTGAGCAGGAGCTATCAAAGTGGGACATGGCTCCCTCCATGTGCGAGAGAGAGGCCATGTTGGAGGGGCAACGGCAAGGAGGAGGGGGGGCAAGTGCAGACTTAATTACAGGCATCCTTCCTCTCTCTCTCTCTCTCTCTCTCTCTCTCTCTCTCTCTCTCTCTCTCTCTCTCTCTGTGTGTGTGTGTGTGTGTGTGTGTGTGTGTATGTGTGTGTGTATCTCTGTCTCTGCCTCTCTCTCTCTCTCTCTGTCTCTGCCTCTCTTTCTCTTTCTCTCTGTCTCTGTCTCTGTCTCTCTCTGTCTCTGTCTCTCTCTCTCTGTGTGTGTGTGTGTGTATCTCTGTCTCTGCCCGTCTCTCTCTCTGTTTCTGCTTCTCTCTCTCTCTCTCTCTCTCTCTCTCTCTCTCTCTCTCTCTCTCTCTGTCTCTGTCTCTCTCTCTGGTCTTGTATACCTCAGGTTAGTGTATGAACTTAATGAGCCTCCTCCCTCCACCTATGTTAACAATAGAGGTGCACACCCCCATGCCTGGTGCTTTCTTCTTAATGAGGTGCTAGGGTTCAATCCTAGGGCTTTGTGTAACCTTGTCAACTGGGGAGCCACATCCCCAGAGGCAGTTTTCCTTCTCTCCTTTTATTTTGACTTGTATGTATACATATACAGTATTTAATGTGTGCCCGTATACATATTAGCAAGTGTGAATGTAGAGATAAGGAACATGGCGAGCCTGTGGAGACCGGAGGATAGCATTAGATGTCTATCTGGTTTGAGACAGGATCTCTTTATTGTTCTCCATTTTATATTACAGGCTAGCTGACCTGAGAGGCTCCAGGGATCCTCCTGCCTCACCTCTCATCTCCCTGTAGTAGGCATAGGATTATAGATGCTTACCCAGTGGGTCTGTTTTGTATGTAGACTCTGGGGGTTTGAACTCAGATTCCCCTTGTTTTTTGGCAAGCCACTGAACCATCTCTCCAGCCCCAACTGTCCCTCTTACAAATAACAAGGAAGAGGAGGGAAGGAGGAGGAGAAGAGGAGGGGGAGGAAGAGGAGAAGAATCCTTTGAATGCATCAGAGTAGGGAAGGACTTCCCCCAGAATTGGATAGTGGTATATGTCATTGTATAGAATCTACAAAGTCGGTGTCTGGGAACTGTTCCTACAGCTCATAGCTCACTTATAGCGGGGGCAGGGTAGCTTTTCTGGATGATCTCTCTGAACAAGCTGGGTGTGAACTCCAGCTCCAAATACTCCACTGCCAAAGGGGTGAAAATTCTGAGTAAAGAAACTAGATACGCAAGAGGAAGGGACACTGACCACACCTGGCCCTCTCACTACATCATTTCCATTAATGAGGAGAAGGAGGAGGAGGGGGAAGGGAAAGGGAAAGGGAAGGGGGAAAAGAAGGAAGAAGAGGAGGAAGAGGAGGAGAGAAAGAGGAGGAGAAGAGGAGGAGGAGGAAGAGGAGAGGAGGAGGAAAGAAGGAGGAGGGGGGAAAGGAGGAGGAGGAGAAGAGGAGGAGGAGGAAGAGGAGGAGGAGGAAGAGGAGGGAAGGAGGAGGAGAAGAGGAGGGGGAGGAAAAGGAGAGGAGAAGAAGAGGAGGAGGAGGAAGAGGAGGAGGAGGAAGAGGAGGGAAGGAGGAGGAGAAGAGGAGGGGGAAGAAGAGGAGAGGAGGAGGAGAAGAGGAGGAGGAGGAGGAGGAAGAGGAGGGAAGGAGGAGGAGAAGAGGAGGGGGAAGAAGAGGAGAGGAGGAGGAGAAGAGGAGGAGGAGGAGGAGGAAGAGAAGGGAAGGAGGAGGAGAAGAGGAGGAGGGGGAGGAAGAGAAGAGGAGGAAAAGAGGAGGAGGAGAAGAGGAGGAGGAGGAAGAGGAGGAGGAGGAAGCACGAACTGTTCAGAGGACTGAACATTTGTTGTGTCCTGTGACCAGAAGTGTCAGCAACCTACCTGAGACAGGATCTGGCTACGTGGCCTGTCTAGCTTCAGTCTTCCCGCCTCTACCTTCCAGTTGCTGGCCTCATGTGCCGCCTCAGAAACTACATTGCAATTTTCAATTAATAGACAAAGAAAGGCTGCCCTGTCCCACTAAAGAACCTAGGGAGATAAACCAAAATGTGTGGTGTGTTTGACTCTAGGTCATATTTACCAAACTTCATGGTTACAGTGGTGTGTCTAGCCGAAGCAGTGAACTCCTAGGTCAGTGACAGGCTTTGTCTCAAAAACCAAGGCAGAAAATAAGTGACACCTGCCTCTGACTGTCACACACACACACACACACACACACAACACATGCACATACACACGTGCACATGTTCAAAGGTTAAATACCAAGCAGTAAAGTCAACATTAACAGCACAAAAGTGCTCTCTGCTTCTGGTTTCAAAGTGGTGAAAATGTCTTTATTTTTGGTGTACTTGGGGAGAATTAGTTCTTTGAGGGTTGGCCACCGACTGTGATGCTGGACACTCCCTGTTCGTCCACCTTTTATTTGGCTCTAGTTCTGGTACAAAGATACTGTCCTCTGTGACTCATCCTCTGGATTCCTATCCCAATTTCTTTTCCTTTTTCGCCACCCCCCACACCCCCACAGCTTGGCCCAGATCCTAATGCCTCCATAATTATGCCTAGGAACATGAAAGATCAAAACCAGAGAGCTGTCTTAGGAGCAGGTCTAATCTCTCTTGCTTCCATTTACCCCTCATTTGTAATCTCTACGGGTGAGGCACTCAGTTTCCCCCCCCCCATGTCTACATCTCCCATAATTCCCCTCTCTTAGAGCAATCCGTTTTAAAATTATTCTAAAGCTCAGCAGAGTTCCCTGAAGAGACAAGCCAAGAAGGCTCGCTTCCTCCCTATCTCACTGAGTTAATTCACTTTGGGTGTTTGCATTGTTTGAGAGTGCGTGTGCACGTGCATGCGTGCACGAGTCTCTCATGCATGCATTTGAAGGTCTGGGGACAGCTTATTGAAGCTGTTTTCTTCTTCCACCATTCGGGGCCACACTGAATGTAGTCTGTAAGACTTGGCAGGAGATGCCTCCACCCACCAAACCCTCTTTCTGGTCCTATTATGGATTTTATCTATTTATTTATGTATTCATTGAAAAAGGAAGTAAAAACATTTTATAATAAAATTGAAGATTTACATGGAAAATATTTCTGATAAATTGAAGAAATATATAGAAAAGCATGTTAAAATTGACAATTTTCATGGAAAATTAAAGAGTAAAATGGTAGACATAAAAAACATTGTTAAATTAATTGAAAAAGGAAGCAGAAACATTTAATGATAGAAATGAAGATTTACATAGAATATTTCTTATAAAATTGTAGAAAAATATAGAATAACATGTTAAAATTGAAGATTATCATACAAAATTATACAAGATAAAATGGTGGGCATAAAAAATTTCTAAGTTGATTAAAAGTGAAATTATAAACTTTATCTGATAAAATTGAAGATTTATATGGAAATATTTCTGATAAAATTGAAGACACGTAGAAAAACACGTTAAAATTGAAAATTATCATGGAAAATAATACAGATAAAATGGTAGACATAAAAAACATTACTAAATTAATTGAAAGAGAAATTATAAACATTTTCTGATAAAATTGAAGATTTACATGAAAAATATTTCTGTTAGTCTGTGTCTTTTTATTGGGGAATTGAGTCCATTGATGTTAAGAGATTAACATCAATTATTAACAAATAGTGATTGTTGCTTCCTGTTATTTTTGATGTTATTTTTATGTTTGTGTGGTTACCTTCTTTTGCATTTGTTGGAAGAAGATTACTTTCTTGCTTTCTCTAGGGTGTAGTTTTCCTCCTTGTGTTGGCGTTTTCCATCTATTATTCTTTGTAGAGCTGGATTTGGGGAAAGATACTGTGTAAATTTGGCATTATCATGGAATATCTTGGTTTCTCCATCTATGATGATTGAGTTTTGCTGGGTATAGTAGCCTGGGCTGGCATTTGTGTCCTCTTAGGGTCTGTATGAGATCTGCCCAGGATCTTCTAGATTTTATGGTCTCTGGTGAGAAGTCTGGTGTAATTATGATAGGTCTGCATTTATAAGCTACTTGACCTTTTTCCCTTACTGCTTTTAATATTCTTTCTTTGTTTAGTGCATTTGGTGTTTTGATTATTATGTGCCAGGAGGAATTTCTGTTCTGGTCCAGTCTGTTTGGAGTTCTCTAGTCTTCTTGTATGGTCATGGGCATCTCTTTCTTTAGGTTAGGGAAATTTTCTTCTATAATTTTGTTGAAGATTTTTACTGGCTCTTTAAGTTGTAAATCTTTACTTTCTTCTATACATATAATCCTTAGGTTTGGTCTTCTCATTGTGTCCTGGATTTCCTGGATGTTTTGGGTTATAAGCTTTTTGCATTTTGCATTTTCTTTGACTGTTGAGTCAATGTTTTCTATGGTATCTTCAGCACCTGACATTCTTTCTTCTATCTCTTGTTTTCTGTTGTTGATGCTTGCATCTGTGACTCCTGATTTCTTTCCAATGTTTTCTACCTCCAGAGTTGTCTTTCTTTATGATTCTTTCATTGTTTCTACTTTTATTTTTAGATCCTGGATGGTTTTGTTCAGTTCCTTCACTTGTTTGTGTTTTCCTATATTTCTTTAAGGGATTTTTGTGTTTCCTCTTTAAGGGCTTTTACCTGTTGTCTCATGCACTCCTGTATTTCTTTAAGGGAGTTATTTATGTCCTTCTTGAAGTCCTATATCAGCATCATGAGATGTGATTTTAAATCCTACTCTTGCTTTTCCGGTGTGTTGGGGTATCCGGGACTTGCTGTGGTAGGAGAACTGGGTTCTGATGTTGCCAAGTAACCTTAGTTTCTGTTGGTAGGGTTCTTGTGCTTGCCTTTCACCACCTGGTTATCTCTGGTGTTAGTTGGTCTTGCTGTCTCTGGCCAGAGCTTGTCCCTCCTGTGGGCCTGTAAGCCTGTGTTCGTACCCATGGGAGACCAACTCTCTTCTGGCAGGGTCTGTGCACAGAAGGTGATAGAGTTGCCTGGATCCCTGGTGTAAACGATGCCTGGAAGACACCTGTTACAGCTGGTCCACTGATCGTATGTCCTGTGCACTCCTAGCTGTTCCCCTCCAGAGAGATATTGGAGAGAAGGTGGAGATCTCACCTCCATGCTCAGAAGTGGAGACACTGCTGAGAGATCACTCTCTTATTTTTTTTTTGTTTTGTTTGTTTGTTTGTTTGTTTGCTTTTTGGTTTTTTCAAGACAGGGTTTCTCTGTGTAGTTTCACTTTGTAGACCAGGCTGGCCTTGAACTCAGAAATTCACCTGCCTTTGCCTTCCAAGTGCTAGGATTAAAGGCGCGCACCACCACCGCCTGGCAAGATCACTCTTTCCTAGTGGGCCTTGCACAGAAGGCTGTGGAGCCGCCTGGCTCCCTGGTGCAAAATCCTATTATATATTTTAAATTTTTATTTTACTTATTTTGTATCATGTGTCTTGTTGGGAGGGAGGGTACCTGCCCCAGCCAGCTCACGTGTGGAGCTCAGAGAACTTTGCAGAGGCAGTTCTCTCTGGCCACCTCTGTGTGGGTTGTGAGCAAGGAACTTAGGATAACTCTGCAGCAGCCTTTCCCCACTAAGCTCCCTTACCCGACTGTCTGTCTGTCTACCTGTCTCTGTCTGTCTGTCTAGAGACAGTATCTTTTATATAGTCCAGGCTGGCCTTGACCTTTCCGTTTTTCAGTGTCTGTCCCCCAACTGCTGCCATTCTTTATAATTTCATATGCACGGGATCATGTGCAATTAAAGTATCAAAAATATTTTTGTTGTTTAAATAGGAAAGCTATTTTCCTAGACAGTGACAAACTGGTCTTGTTTTAGATACTTGTTCAATTAAGGAATTTTCACACACACACACACACACACACACACACACCATGGTGCTTATTATTTTGTGTATATTTTGTTGTTGTTGGTTGGTTGGTTGGTTGGTTGGTTTTGGTGTTTTGGTTTGAGAGAAAAAGAGGGAGGGAGGAAGAGGAAGGGGGGGGACAGAGTCTGAGTGGGGGACGGAGGGTATTAACAGACAAGCTTCTAAAGCAGGGGGCGTAGATGTCCATCTGGAGGGAGAAAGGAGGTGACAGATGGGGTCTCATCCCATCCTCCAGAATGACGGCAGCATGTCACCTCAGTTCTTAAGGTAAGAGTTAAGTGAAACTGTTCCCTTGAACTGAGCCATTTAGTGGCTTCTAAAAAAACGAATCCCTCCCTCAGAGGGATAACCCGATCCCAGTGAGGCAGCGCATAGCTGTAGTTACAATACTCCGGAAGCAGAGACAGCCGAGTCGTGAGTTTGAGACTGGTGTGAGCTACATAGTAGAACCGTATTTCACAGGACAGGCACACATGCATGCACTTTTTAAAAATTATTTATTTATTTAGTTTCCTTTTTTTAATATTTTTATTTTCTATATTCTTTGTTTACATTCCAAATGATTTCCCCTTTCCCAGTTCCCCACCTCCCCCTATGTCCCATGAGCCCTCTTCTCTCCATCCATTCTCCAATCACCTCCCTCCTTTTTCTCTGTCCTTATATTCCCCTCCAATGCTAGATCAATCCTTTCCAGGATCAGGACCCTCTCCATACTTCTTCATGGGAGTCATTTGTTATGTGATTTGTGCCTTGGGTATTCAGAGCTTTTGGGCTAATTAATATCTACTTATCAGAGATTGCATTCCATGTGTATTCTTTTGTGATTGGGTTACCTCACTTAGGATGATATTTTCCAGTTCTAACCATTTGCCTAAAAATTTTGTGAATTCATTGTTTCTAATGGCTGAGTTCCATTGTGTAATAATTCCATTGTGTAAATATACCACATTTTCTGTATCCATTTCTCCTTTGAGGGACATCTGGGTTCTTTCCAGCTTCTGGCTATTATAAATAAGGCTGCTATGAACATAATGGAGCATGTGTCTTTATTGCATGCCAGGGAATCCTTTGGGTATATGCCCAGGAGAGGTATAGCGGGATCCTTCGGAAGTGTCATGTCCAGTTTTCTGAGGAACCGCCAGACTGATTTCCAAAGTGGTTGTACCATCTTACAGCCCCACCAGCAGTGGAGGAGTGTTCCTCTTTCTCCACATCCTCGCCAACACCTGCTGTCTCCTGAGTTTTTGACCTTAGCCATTCTGACTGGTGTAAGGTGAAAATCTCAGGGTTGTTTTGATTTGCATTTCCCTAATGACTAATGATGTTGAGCACTTCTTAAGGTGCCTCTCGGCCATCTGAAGTTCTTCAGGTGAAAATTCTTTGTTTAGATCTGTACCCTATTTTTTAATAGGGTTAATTGGTTCCCTGGGGTCTAACTTCTTGAGTTCTTTGTATATATTGTATATTAGCCCTCTATCAGATGTAGGGTTGGTGAATATCCTTTCCCAATTTGATGGTTGCTGTTTTGTTCTTTTAACAGTGTCCTTTGCCTTACAGAAACTTTGTAATTTTATGAGGTCCCATTTGTCAATTCTTGATCTTAGAGTATAAGCTATTGGTGATCTGTTCGGGAACTTTTCCCCTGTGCCCATGTCCTCAAGGGTCTTCCCCAGTTTCTTTTCTATTAGTTTCAGTGTGTCTGGTTTTACATGGAGGTCCTTGATCCACTTGGAGTGAAGTTTAGTACATGGAGATAAGAATGGATCAATTTGCATTCTTCTGCATGCTGACCTCCAATTGATCCAGCACCATTTGTTGAAAAGGCTATCTTTTTTCCACTAGAGGTTTTCCGCTCCTTTGTCGAAGATCAAGTGACCATAGGTGTGGATTCATTTCTGGATCTTCAACTCTATTCCATTGGTCCACTTGTCTGTCACTGTGCCAATACCATGCAGTTCTTAACACTATTGCTCTGTAGTATTGCTTGAAGTCAGGGATACTGATTCCCCCAGAATTTCTTTTGTTGTTGAGAATAGTTTTAGCTATCCTGGGTTTTTTGTTATTCCAGATGAATTTGAGAAGCACTTTTTTTAAATGTAATTTTTTAACTGTATTCTGGAATAGAAGAAAAGCATTCAGAGAGAGAGAGAGAGAGAGAGAGAGAGAGAGAGAGAGAGAGAGAGAATCTCTGCTTCTAGTCCAGCATTTTTTTCAACCTGTGGGTTTCGAGTCCTTTTTCATGGGAAGGGGTTTTCAAACAACCGTTTCAAAGGAGTTATCTAAGACCATCTGCACATCAGATATTTATGTAACCGTTCATAACTATCAAAATTACAGTAATGAAAAAGCCACAAAAAATAATTATATGGTTTGGGGGGAGCCACCGCAATACGAGGAAGTGCATTAAGGGACCACAGCATTAGGAAGGTTAAGAACCACTGTTTGAGATATAGGTCTCATGTTGTGATACTGTCACAGAACACAGGTAAAATCCCCTCCAAGGTCACCTGGCCCCGTCTCATTGAAAAGCATTGGGTTCACTGTCTGTATATGGGTGACCTACATCTGTTGACGGGGTGTTGCCCACACCAACTTGAGTGATTTTAAAACGGATATTCTACCATAAAAAGAATTATTTTGGGACCTTCAAAGATAATGCACCAGGAACATGATATCTCTGGTTATTTCTTTCCTCTATGTGCTTTTTGCTCTACATATGGAATCTCTGGCATTGTCTATCCAAAGCACTCAACACTGAAGCTATTTGGTAGGATCCTTGGCTGGAAAAAAAATCCATGCATAAATTATCCATCGCTATTTTTAACTTGAATTTGCTTTAACTATTCGCCGTTCGCCTCTTTATTGGAGAAGGTGGGTGAATTCTGTTCGGCCATACTTGTCTGTTAAATAAGAGTTAATTCATGTGTCTATCTTTCCAGCTTTTCTAATGACCCTTCTTTTTCATATCCAGTTCTTTGGAGGCTGACATAGGAGAGGATAAATCATCTAATAATAGCACGGACTTCTTTAATTCATTCAATATCATTCGCTGCTTCGCCGTCATTTTTTAAAGTAGCAGCTATGTAATAAGCACCAAGTCTTGGCTACACAGAGCTCCACGAGCCTCTTTCCTCAGCTCACGCTTGTTGGCAGCCACTGTGACAAAGGCCATGCATAGTTTTTAGGTCTGCCTGTGATGGCCTTTCCTTGTTAGAAGAATGAAAGATTAAACAGTCTGCTGCTGGACCCTTTATGTGGTCTATTACTATGGCCCTACTGACCTTCAGGGTCCAGTTAGGAAACTTCTGAAACATCCCGGCCAGGTTGTGTGGCATGTACCTGTGCAAGTACCTTAGCTACTTGGCAAGCTAAGACAAGGAGAAGCAGTTAAGCCTAAGGGCTTGGGGCCAGCCTGAGAGCTAGAGACCCTGTCTCAACAAGAGAAGAGAAGGGAGGCAGAAAGCAGAGGGTGCTGGGGATTGTAGGTATACAACAAGTATACAGAGAAATGAGTGTGTTATTGTCTAATATAAATAAAGATTATACTCCCCAGAGAAAATGATTAGGGTGATACAAGGCAAGCCATTTCTGCTGTGACATCTTTAAGAGAGAAGGACCAGCAGGGGTTTCTAAAGGACATGTGCTGGGAATACAGACGTGTATTAGGGCTGAGGCATCAGTGGGAACTGTGTGACCAACATCTCGTTCATTCTAATGACGTCTGTAGATCCAACTTGGCCATTCTTCATCTTCCATAAAAAACGAAAGAGCAACCGAGACAGGTCCTGGTTTAAGAAATTCTTTAGCATTGTGATAGCTCTTTCTCTAAAATCTTTTCCCAGATGACAAAGCACATGAAACTGCATCTGGTGAGTGCTAGAGTCTTAGGCATCTCAGGCTAGCCTGGAACTCAGTGTGTACCAAGGATAGGCTTGAACGCCTGATTTTCCTGCCTCTGCCTCTGTGTCCCCACAGCTGGTCTATACAGTGCTATGGATTGAACTAGGGGCTTCATGCATGCTAGAAAAGCCCTCTACCAAGCTACCAAACTGAGCCACATTACTGTTTCTTTTGTGATATATATGTTAGTGTACTCAATGAATACGTTCTAATTTTCTAAAGATTGCCTTTCAATAACACTTTGTTAAGGTTTGGTCTGTTGCTATATATTATAATGCTAAATACTGACCCTGGTTACCTTGGGGAGGAAGAGATCCTCACGGAGACCAAGAAATGCTGTGTGACCTTGCCCCTCAAGTTATCCCTGATTGGTCAATAAAGATGCCTACAGTCTATAGCTTGGCAGAAGAGAGATAGGTAGAGTTTCAGTTCCTGGGCTGGGAATCTGAGGTAGGAAACCATGAGGGAAGAGAAGAAGGAAGATGGAGAAGACAGCATGGGGTAGGTGAGCTGTGAAATTATGGCCATGAGGGCTGGCCAGTTGGAATTAAGAGCTGCCCAGATGGAACGTGGTAAGTTATAACTCAGGGGTACTCATAGGGAAGAAGATACTAATAACTTAGAGGGTAGATATCTGCCCAGCTCTAGTGCTGATTAAGGCTTATTATAAATATAAAAGTTTTGTGTCTTATCTGAGAACTGAATGATCAAAGGTTGGGTTGAAACCCCCAATTGAAATCAAATACTTGCCGGGCGGTGGTGGCTCACACCTGTAATCCCAGCACTCTGGGAGGCAGAGGCAGGCAGATTTCTGAGTTCGAGGCCATCCTGGTCTACAGAGTAAGTTCCAGGACAGCCAGGGCTATACAGAGAAACCCTGTCTCAAAAAAAACCAAATCAAAAAAACCAAAAAAGAAAGAAAGAAAGAAAGAAAGAAAGAAAGAAAGAAAGGAAGGAAGGAAGGAAGGAAGGAAGGAAGGAAGGAAGGAAGGAAGGAAGGAAGGAAGAAAGAAAGAAAGAAAGAAAGAAAGAAAGAAAGAAAGAAAGAAAGAAAGAAAGAAAGAAAGAAAGAAAGAAAGAAAGAAATTAAATACTTGTTACAACAATATTACACTGGACGCAACTACTTTGGATGTACAAGAGAATGTCAAAATTACACACACACACACACACACCTTCAGTCATCTCTGAGGAATGTCCAACGGCAGCTGGATGATAACTATGTTGACATGATTCCCAAGGAAGAAAATGAGATGGAACTGTTATGCCCATGTTGCAGGTATCCAAAGACACGGGGAGACAATTCTGACACGTAAGGGTCTTTATTATAAGCTCTAGAGTAAGGATTCCCACTGTCCCCACAGCAGTGGGTCAGAGTGAAATCCCTGAGTCTAGGGGCTCAGGGTTTTTACTGTAGTTACAGCAAACTTGAGGGGTTTCCATATGGGTCAGCAAGTTAGTGTATTAAAAACTGCCTTTCTGGCGTAATCTGCAGGAACCAAATGAGGGCGGAACCACCTGACACAAAGGATGGCTAGGTTATCTATTCTCTGCAGGATGTCTTGGGCTATTTCTGTGTGCCTTGGTCCTGCTACAAGGTCAGCCTTGTAGCCTGACCGGCTGCTGCCAAGGGGAGGGGTGGGTCGCCATAGGTTGTTTGCGCAGGTGGACTTTGTGATTTTCTTCCTGAAACTGGAGTTTAGCCCCTGGTCTTGAACAAAATGGGGTTACTTCAAAACCTGAGTTGTTCAGGCTTTACAGAACCTTGCTATCAGTAAGATAGGTACAGGTGTGTAGTTGAAATGACAATGAACCCCATAGGCTAATGAATGCTTGCTTCCCAGTTGGTGAACTGGTTGGAAGCTCTAAGAGGCATGGCCTCCTTAGAGTAGACACACCTTTGTTGGAGGAGGTAGGTTGTTGTGGTATGCTGTCAAATTTCAAAAGCCCACGCCAGGCCCAGTCTCTCTTTTCTCCAGCTCCATGCCTGTCTGCTTTCTGCCATGATTATGGACTGACCGTCTGAAACTGTAAGCGAGCCCCCAATAAAAAGCTTTTTTTATAATACTTGCCTTGGTCATGGTGTCTCTTCCCAGCAATAGAACAGGGACCAAGGCAACAGTCTGCTTGGAAACTTTTGATGAGAGTAAACCATTTCTCATCTCTATTACAAACAGCAGGAAGGGTTTATTCCACTCACAGCCAACTATAAACAACAATTTACATGTACAAGAAAATAAGGCAGGGCTACAGAGTTCACGGTGGCTGCTGTGAGACTTCAGTCTCCTTTCTCTGGTCATCAACAGAGGAAAGGACAGTATACAGACCTGCAAAGGTGCCTGTGGACCTGAGTCCAGAGTTTTATAAAGGTAAAAGCTGTTATCTGCTTAGCTATAATGACTGGAGGTGGAGACCTGCCTGGCAAAACCTTCTTCAGTTTTTGTAAGAATCATCCATGTTGCCTGGCATGGTGGTACACACCTTTAATTCCAGCACCCAGGATGCAGAGGCAGATGGATCTCTGAGCTTGAGGCCATCCTGGACTACAGAGCAAGTTCCAGGACAGCCAAGGCTACAGAGAGAAACCCTGTCTTAGAAAATGAAAGTGCTAAATATAAATAAATAAAATATCATCCATGTTGTTTGAAATTTCAGATATGTAATATACTGATCAACATAGAAAAACATTAAGGTCAGATGTGAATTAAGGTGGTACTTCTGTGTAAAATTAGTAGGATGAGACAGGACAAATAATTTTAATTCTTGAAAAAATCATTTGTGGTATGTGTGTATCACATGAACATCTAGTAACAGACTGGGAGAAAAATCTAAGAGGACTCTGACCTTTGATTTGGAAAAGAAAGTCTAGTTAGACAGTGGTCTTTGGAGTCCTTAGGTTTGTTTGAGCAGAGACCCATATCTCAGGTCCTTCTCTTCAGTTTTTCAAATGAGAGAACATCTAGAGGAGCGGTTCTCCCAGGGGTTACCTGAGATCATTGGCAAACACAGTATTTACATTACAATTAATAACCATAGCAAACTTACAGCTATGAAGTTGCAATGAAGATAATGTTATGATTGGGGGTCACCACAACTTGAGCAGCCATACTGAAGGGTAGCAACACCATGAAGGTCTAGAGGTATCTGTTAACTAAACCAACAAGGCAGAGCCTTGGCACTGGAGAAATGGCTCAGGGCCTAAGAGCACTCGCTCTTGCAGAGGACCGGGTTCATTCCCCAACACCCACACAGCAGCTTACAACCTTTTGTAACTCAAGTTCCAGGGAGATCTGATGCCCTCTTTGGGCCTCTTCGGGCTCCTATGCACACATAATGCACATACATGCATGCACTCACACATACACATAAAATAAAAATATATCTTCTTTAAGAACAAAACAACCATATAGCAAGAGGGAGTTATAAAATCCTTGGATGGCAAATGAACATCATAATAACAAGCACTGAAAGAAAGGTATCCAAAGTATTGCTTTCACACAGCCGTGACCAAGATAAGAGAGTGAACAATTTGAAAGAGGCGAAGATTTATTTCACTCAAGGTTTCAGAAGGATCAGCCCACGGCCTCTTGGTCCATAAGCAGAGCATGATGGGTGTAGGAATATGTGGCAGAGTAAAGATCACCCACGGTAGATAGGAAGCAGAGAGGTCAGGCCTGGGAGAGTAGGCCTTCAGAAGGATGCGCTCAATGACCCACTTCCTCCATCTAATCCTCACCTCCAAAACTTTCTAGAACCTTCTAAAACAGTGCCACCATCTGGAAGCTAGGCATTTAAACACACGATCTTGTCGGGGAGCATTTCCTACTTAAACGTTAATAGGTTTAAGGCCCCCTGCACTGAGACAGAGGGCAAAGCCGGGTAGAAATGACTCCCAGGAAAATGGTGGAACTTCTGAAGAAAGAAGAACTCAAGAAAAAGCTGTGTGAGACAGTCCCAGGTACACCTCCTTCAGATGGAGAAGAATCATAAAGGCTTTGCCCAAGGCAGGTGTCACACTGGGGCTCTGTCCTGGGGGAGTACAGAAGTCAGTGCTAAAGATTCAAATGTCCAAGAGGTGTGACACATGGGCTAGCTTCCTTGTCCAAGCTGTCTTGGCTACGTGATGAAGACAGGCAGGCGCCTCCCAAGGCCTGCCTGCAGGGCTGAGAGAAGCAGGTCAGACTTGTTCCTGCTTCTCATGTCATGAGGAGTAGGGGCTGACCGTGGGCGTGCAGGGGCAGCATAAAATGAGCCAAAATAAAAGTCTTGAGTGGCTTAGGAGGTAGAGATGCTACACCTCCTCAAGGGAACCCACAGGTGGAAATTCAGAGCAGGAAGAAGGGAATGCTAGCTCAAGCCTTTCCCTTTTTTGCATAAACCTACAGTCTGGAGCAGCACACACAGAGAGCAGCACATGAAGGGAGGGTTATTGCTCAAGGCTCTTCATACAAACATGGAAACAGAAAGAGGATATGATAGTTACTTTGCACGTTGCAGTGAGAGCAAGCAGCATAATAGAAGAAACAGCCATTTTGCCTCCTGGCATGAAAGGCAGAAGCACCCCCATCCATGGTGACAGAATCTTTCAGAATAGCTTACTCACATCTCAATGGGTCAAAAGCAGACAGGTCAGGCTGGATCCAGAGCTATGACCACCATTTTACAGCCATAAGTGCCATTTTACGGCCCTGTGTTTACCCAGTAGTTCTAATATCCAAAATGTTCCATACTCTCCCCCAAAATGCACCACCAGCTGGGGACCAACTGTTCAGATACGTGAGCCTGTGGGGGACATTTCACACTCCAGCCACAGCAGATGGTGTTCACAGGCTGATATCAGAGACAAGCAATAGGCCCTTGTGGTCTATTTTAGTCTTTCTGTCCAGGCATCTACTGATAATGCTGGATCTTTGAGGAGCCCACTACATGTTCATTTGCAACCTTGTACACCCTGTGGCCAAGTACAGACATTTGTGAGTTACTTGAAGGAGCTGAGGGGACAACATACTCTGAGACTAATTAAACCCACTTGACTAATGTTCAGTCGCCAGTGGTCCAGCGCTCCAAGGATACGCATACTTGCATTGTTTCTCAGACCTGGTCAAGGCTGAGAGTCCAGAACAGCAAAAGGCAACATTCTAGACTAGAAAACAGAAGGAAAGGATCAGTATCTGAGTTCCCAACATCTGGGACAAAAGCCAGATGCAAGCTGACAGAGAGAAGTAAACTAAGACGTATGAGTTTAGAACCAGGAATCAAATGACCCCAACTTTACGGTCCAGATACAAGGTAAAAAAACAGAGCCTAGGTTTGGTTGGGTGGCACCATCACTGGATCAAACTGGAGACATAGGATGGGGGAATCTATGGCAGTGGCCCTAAGCTGAGATTCCTACCAGTGGAGGATATAGAGACTGAAGTGGCTACCTCCTGTAGCCAGGCACGCCTTCCAGTGGAAGGAAGAGGTCATCAACCCACCACAAAACCTTTAACCTACAATTTGTGCATGGATACAGATGGAGCAGAGACTGAGGGAACAGTCGACCAATGACTGGCCCAACATAAGACCCATCCCATGGGAGAGTCAGCCCCTGACACTATTAATCATACTCTGCTCTGCTTGAAGCCAGGAACCAAGCATAATTGTCTCCTTAGAGGCTTCATGCAGCAGCAGATGGAAAACGGTGCGAAGACCCACAGCCAAACATCAGGTGGAGTTTAGGAGTCTCCGCGGAAGAGTGGGAAATAGAATTGGGCTATTTCCAGAGGAGTCAAGGACACCACAAGGAGACCTACAGAGTCAACTAGTCTGAGACCATGGGAGCTCACAGAGACTGGGCCACCAATAAAAGAGAGTGCTTGGTCTGGATCTAGTCATCCTCCACATTTGTCACAGACGCACAACTTGGACTTCATGTGGGTTCCCTAACAATTGGGGCGGGGCCTGTCTCTGACTCTGTCGCCTGTCATTGGATCCTTTGCCCTACTCGGACTGCCTGGTTGGGCCTCAGTGGGAGAGGACATCTCTAGTCCTGCTGGGACTAGATGTCCCAGGGTGGGGCAGTACCCAAGGTGTGTGGGGGGGGCTCCTCTTTCTCTGAGGAGAGGGGAAGGGGTAATGAGATTTGTAAGGGTGGCTGCAATTGGGATGTAATATGAATAAAAAAATCTAATTATAGGGGGAAACACATTATATGAAATGCTCAAAGAACCAATAAAATGATCTCTTCTAAAGAAAAGGAATAAGGAAAGGAAGAAAGGAAGAAAAGAAAAAAGGAAGGAAGGAAAGAAGGAAGGAAGGAAGGAAGAGAAAAAGAAAGAAAGAAAGAAAGAAAGAAAGAAAGAAAGAAAGAAAGAAAGAAAGAAAGAAAGAAAGAAAGAAAGAAAGAGATTGAAGAAATGGAAGTAGCATGCACATTATATATTTACTGTTTTTATGGGATTCCCGAGTGTGTGGACCAGTGGATCTCTGGTTCTTGTTGGGTTCTTTTCCTTCCGTTGGTCTGCCTTGTCCAACTTCGATGTGATGGCTTTTGTTTTATCTCATTATATTTTGTTTTGTTGTGTTTGGTTGTTATCTCCCAGAAGCCTGTTCTGTTCCAGTGAGGGGGAGAAAAGGAGTGGATCTGCATGGGAGGAGAGGTTGGGGAGGAACTGGGAGGAGTTGAGGGGGAGGAACCTGTAATCAGGATGTATTATATGAAAAAAGAATCTATTTCAATAAAAGGGAGGGGTGGAGAACGGCCTTCTCCAGTGCTTGCACTCCCTAAATCTCTGCCTCTCTGGAATGTCTATAAAAATTCTAAATGTCTCAGCAAAAATTTTCTTTTTTTTAAAGATTTATTTATTTATTATATGTAAGTACACTGAAGCTGTCTTCAGACACACCAGAAGAGGGCATCAGATCTCATTACAGATAGTTGTGAGCCACCATGTGGTTGCTGGGATTTGAACTCAGGGCCTTCGGAACACTGAGGGTTACGACCTGAGAGTGATAGTGAGGAAAGGGAGGGGACCGGCCTTTAAGGCTTGAATTTCTTAACATTTAGAGAGCATCACGTTTTATCATACTGTCTGAATATTTTCCCAAGAGTGAGTCTGGTTTTCAATAGTTTCGCTAAAGAGTTACATGGAAAAGGACAATGAGGCCTTCATGTTATTCTTTTGGGGGGGTTGTTTCAGGTTTTGCCAAAGAAATACTTTTTCATATATATATATATATATATGTGTGTGTGTGTGTGTGTGTGTGTGTATGTGTGTATATATATATATATGTATATGGCTTGTTTGAGTTCTAAAAGATACTTGGCTTTTCCAAACAATAAACAATTCTAGGAAAATAAAGTACAAGGTGAACTATCAGCCATAACTGTAGGTGTTATGCAATCCAATACAAGGGATGAAAAAGACATTTAGTTGCATAAACAATTATAAGTAATGCACTTAAAATGTCATTCCGAGGAGCCGGGCGGTGGTGGCGCATGCCTGTAATCCCAGCACTCTGGGAGGCAGAGGCAGGCGGATTTCTGTGTTCGAGGCCAGCCTGGTCTACAGAGTTGAGTTCTAGGACAGCCAGGGCTACACAGAGAAACCCTGTCTCGAAAAAAATAAATCCAAAAAAACCAAAAAAAAAAAAAAAAGTCATTCCGAGCCAGGCGGTGGTGGCACACGCCTATAATCCCAGCACTCTGGGAGGCAGAGGCAGGTGGATTTCTGAATTCAAGGCCAGCCTGGTCTACAGAGTGAATTCCAGGACAGCCAGGGCTACACAGAGAAACCCTGTCTGGGGGGGGGGGGGGGGGAACCAAATCCAAAAACAAAAAAAAAAAAAACCAAAACAAAAAAAATGTCATTCTGGATACTAAATGCAACCGAAATTCTGGCATGGCAACATCCTTAATTTATAGTGCTAAAACCATTTCCTAAGTTGTTAGCCATAATCAATAAAAAATAATGTCTTTAAAGAAAATATTCTTCCTCCCCTCTATTCTTCCTCCCCTCACCTCTATCTTTCTTTCTTTTTATTTCCAGTTAATAAATCATTCTCTGTATTTTAAAATCAAGGTCTTTATACCTATACACATACACATATATGAAGCATATATGAATATGTATGAAGCATATATATACATACATATATATGTGTATATATATATTATATATATAAAACATATATATATATATATATATATCTTATCTCAGCCACACATAGAGCTATGCTTGTAGGTGTGTGACACTCTGTCCAGATTTTCCTGCCTTAAATGGCTGATTAAAAGGTCAGTACTATTGACCAATGAGAAAGTTGCTTTCTATGTCATCCTCTAGTTCAGATTTTGCTGAGTGTCTAAGAAATGCATCTTGCCATGCGGTTCCTTCACCCAGTAATTCTTTTATTCCTCTTCTATGTCTCCAGTCTCGACTTTACCAGTCTATCTCCTCATTTCACCCTAAACCACTTTAATACTTAGCTTTCACCACTTGACAACCTAGGAACCTGGGAAGAGACTTTCTATAAGGGATTTTTCTAAGTTGTATTGGCCTGTGGACATGACAGGAGAGGGGTTGGGTCTTAATTAAGCCAATTGGTGCAGAAAGACATAGCCCAACATGAGGGGCACCATTTCCAAGTCAGGACATCCTGAACTGGATAAGAACAGAGAATTCAAGTTTAGCACAAGCAAGCAAGCAAGTATGCATGCACATATTAATATTTCTGTGCATGTGTCTGCGGACGACATAACAAATTACCTTAATTCCCCTGCAGTGATAAACTATAACCAGGAATTATGAGCTAAAATAAATCCTTTTACCATAAGTTGCTTTTTGTTGAGGTATTTTATCCATGAAACAGAAATAAAACTAAGACATTCTAATTCTGGAAGCTCAGTGGTACATCTCAAATTCTGACATTTTCTGCCTAGGGCACACTTCCCTTCCCATGCTTCTCCCCCACCCGCCGACACCCTCCCTCCTCAAGAAACCTCCCCCTACTTAAGACAAGCACTGTCATTTCTTCTCACACCTCTTGTGTATGTCTTTGCTGGCCCATGCTCCATGACCCAGGATGCTTCAAAACACAATGCATTTCTGTCTGCATCCTGTCACTGTAATCCTGCTCAGAGAGGGAAGGCGAGCATCTTATTCCTCCTCTAGTGTCTTATTAGGGGAGCATCTGTGACTTCCAGTAGGCAAGCCAGTTAAACACAGCTTAGCTCTTCAATATGAAGGAGCACACAGAGAAACACATGTATCCCGGCAGAGATCTCAGCGTGTGATCTCAGCCCCCTCTCTCCTCAGCCAGGCTCCTAAGAAACTAAAAATAAAGTTGAGAGCTGGACCAACTGGCTCATTTCTGCAATCCCAGCACTAGGCAGAAGCAGAAGCACCGTGCTCAAGAGTGAAACCACCTTAGGCTGAGTTCCAGGCGAGCCAAAGGAAACAGATGAATGGCTCTCAGGACAGTAGATCATTACGTGCAGTTCAGGTGTCGATGCCTGAGGCGTCCCCTCCACCACAAGCTTAAGGTTGGTGGCACGAACAAGGCCAGGCCTACTCGCTGTGCTCAGGGACCGCTGGCTTCTTCACTGAGTCTCACTCTTTTAGCTCTGTGTTTCTCTCAGCCTCTGTTTCTATTTTCTTCCTCAGCTAAATGAACAACCACCCGGTAAGTATCGCAAGTTCAAGTACTAAGAAAGAATCTGTTGTGGCTTTCGGGTTTTTTTTTCTTTTAAAGATCTATTCATCTATTTATTATATGTAAATAGACTGGAGCAGTCCTCAGACACGTTTTCTTCTCTCTCCGGCCCTGCTCACTCCAGCGCAAAGATTTATTTATTTAAGTACACAGTAGCTATCTTCAGACACCCCAGAAGAGGGCGTCAGGTCCCACTATGGACGGCAGTGAGACACCATGTGGCCACTGGGAATTGAACCCAGAACCTTCAGAAGAGCAGTCAGTGCTATCGTGGCTTTCAAACTTTCCTTGCTCTCCTGCTTTCTTTCTTTTTTTTTTTATTCTATATAATTTATTTACATTTCAAATGATTTCCCCTTTTCTAGCCCCCCCACTCCCCGAAAGTCCCGTAAGCCCCCTTCTCTTCCCCTGTCCTCCCACCCACCCCTTCCCACTTCCCCGTTCTGGTTTTGCCGAATACTGTTTCACTGAGTCTTTCCAGAACCAGGGGCCACTCCTCCTTTCTTCTTGTACCTCATTTGATGTGTGGATTATGTTTTGGGTATTCCAGTTTTCTAGGTTAATATCCACTTATTAGTGAGTGCATACCATGATTTTGAGTCTGGGTTACCTCACTTAGTATGATGCTCACCAGCTCCATCCATTTGCCTAAGAATTTCATGAATTCATTGTTTCTAATGGCTGAATAGTACTCCATTGTGTAGATATAAGGACTACATGATGGTGTGAACTTAAAGAGAAACTCCCCCTGCCTTCTGAGGTGGCGCATGAGGTGGCCCTTTCCATCCAAGAGAGTGTTGAGAACCTAAGGCAGACTGAGGCACGACCCTGCCAGCACTGAGCAGAGTGTTCTCAGCTGTGTGTGACACAGCACAGCACATATTGGACCTAAACCGAATGCTCACTTTCTTAGAGAATGAGAAATCTGAAGGTGGATGGTGTTAGATCTCAATAGCTCTGTGACCCTACCAGGGACATCTTTTGCCTATGCCCAGTTTCCGAACAGTGGGCATAGCAGTTGAATGAACACATCATTAAAACTTCTCCAGATGCCTTCCAGAGGGTATCACTCTGTATCCATAACAAAGCGAGTCACAGTCCCACTTCCAGCTGCCAGGGAGAGTAACTAGTTTTAGCAATGTCACTAGTAGGAAATGGGCGCTAATGACAAGGTAGAGGTGGCACATGGTGTAAGCAAGTCCCTGCCCAAGTAGACATACTACAGAAAAGGCTACAGACTTGCTGAGACACAGCTTTGGTTAAGTTACGTGACCTCTTTGAGGCTCAGAGTCATACAAAGGAAAGTGAAGACTCAAGATATTTACAGAACAGAGCTGTTATACCAAATGATATTAAATAATATATTTTAAAGCTTGGCTATTATACATATATAATATTATATTTAATATAAATTATATTAAAATGTATTAGAATATATTATTTATTGCAAATATAATACATAATCAAAGATATAATATATAATATATTAATGACTGATTAGATAACTGATATTTGATTATATGAAGGATAGTAAAAAATATATTTTAAAGCTCAGCTTATAGTTGATATATATTATATTATGTTATGTAATATACCATATGTTATATAGTATACATTGTAAATCAAATTCTATGGTATATAATATGTATTATGTGTTACATGTTATATATTATATATATGTGGAAAAGTTGGGAGAGTCCATTTATATGGACTATAATATATAGCATATATTATATATCACATGTAGCTTATATACTATATAATATATATGCTATATAGTATATAATAATTTATTATATGATTATATACAGTGATTGTGTCCTCAACACCACTGACTCTTCAGGACATAATAGATATGTGGCAACCTTCAACATTGTTTATCTGGATATTATCCTTTCGATTTTTGTTGTTTGTAAAAAGAAATAGGAGGTCAATTTGACATGCAAAGTAAAAGTAAACATGGAAAAATTTAAAGGCAGGCGTGACAGGAATTTTCTTATAATGCAATCATATTTCATTGTACTTAGCAAGAAGCTCACAACTGCATTTCAGCGTCTAACACTTCCTCCTCTGGATTCATCTGATTGAGCCAGCATTATCCGGCCTGGGGCTGGGCACTGTGGAACAATCTTCCCTTCCAGGCTGGAGCTGTAGCATCTTCTGTTCTGAGCACTCTCCCAACCCTTCCACTGCAGAGCCCCACGAACTACAGTCAGGGTCATTTTTCATTTGGCACAGAACACATCAACTCCAATTTTGCCTCCAGGCTTACCTTGGTCCAAATGGTCCAAAGCAGTTTAAGATGCACTTCTCACACCTGCATCTTTGACAAGATAACTTGGTGGATGTTTCTGTAATGGGCTCAACTTATTCACATTTGATTATATAAAAAAAAAACCTCCATCATATTATCCCTGAATATATCACATTCCAGCTCCATTTATGAAGCCTTTCCCTGCCAATTATGCAAACGACCTTTCAGTTCCTTCTCTCTCCTGCAACGTGCCATCACAGGCACCTGCTGTCTATCCAAGAGCCAAGAATCTTCCTGTGATTCAAAATTCCTCTCTGAGCCCACCTCCTCCAGGAAACTCAAATCAGCATGGCGTGAATTTTTTTCTGATTCATAAAGAAAGACCAGATGAATGTTTGGTCTTCAACAAGGCTGAAAACGAACAGACAGTAAAAGACTCTTTTCAGTGAATGAGAACCCCTTTCAGCCTTGCTGTAAAGTCTAGACTGCAGTGCTCTGTGTGTGCATGTGTGTGTGTGTGTGTGTGTGTGTGTGTGTGTGTGTGTGTGTGTGTGCTTGCGTGCGTGCATGTGTGTGTGTGTGTGTGTGTATTATTTTTGGGAACATCTAAAATCTTTCTCTTGTACAGCTTCTTGTTTGAACTGGACAGCTTTGTGGCCATCAAGTGATACAGATGGAAAGCATTTTCACACTACAGCTGAGATACCGTAACCCTTATGAGAACAGTTTATAAGTCATTGCACATGGCATAACACCCTTGACCTTCCAGTACTTTCTACCTGCCTTAGCTGCCCCATGCAATATGTGTGCAGTTCTAAAAAACGTCTGCCATTCTTGGTGTCACTGGAGACATTGGTGCCTTTTCTCATGAAGGTTCATCAGCTATGAGAGAGTGAAGATTAATATTTTTTTTCTTTTCTGCAGAGCACACTGTGGTGATTTGCACTCCCAGATACATATGGAATAGTACGATGTAAGTATCATACATAGGCGTCTTGTTCTAGGACTGACAAGCATCAGCGTAAACTCGGTGGCGCTCTCTCTCTCTCTCTCTCTCTCTCTCTCTCTCTCTCTCTGTTTTGTTTTGTTTTTTGAGGCAGGGTTTCTCTGTGTATCCCTGGCTGTCCTAGAACTCACTCTGTAGACCAGGCTGGCACTGAACTCAGAAATCCGCCTGCCTCTGCCTCCCAAGTGCTGGGATTAAAGGTGTGCACCACCACCTCCCGGCATCTCGCTGGCTTTAAATGGTAAATACTTACTCTCTTAATTCTGGAGACTGGAAATCCCAAAGCAGAGTGCTGTGAGCCTGCGAGCCTTCTGAAGGGCCTGAGACTCTCTTCTTGTCTCTCCCCGCGGGTGAGCTCTCTCAACACACCTGGGTGTGAGCTCTCTCAACACACCTGGGTGTGGAGCTGTATAAATGCAACTGCTGTGCTCCCTCCAGCCTCATGTCTTCTTACAGGCTTCCTCTCCATCTGTCTAACCCAGTGTCACTCTTGTTAAGGACATTGGACTCAGGGCCCTCACAGGTCATTTAGCATGACCTCAACCCAAGACTCAGGCACACACACACACACACACACACACACACACACACGTGGGGGGGGAGGGGGGCACACCACTCTTCATTCAGCTTGCATTTATTCAACATTCATTCAACATTTAATGAGGATGTTGATGGAAACGGTATAACCTGATTGTTGGCTCTAAAATGCCAGAGCTGGAAAAAATATACTAACTAGCGATTAGTCTTTCACTGCTTGGACTAAATCCCTGACATAAACAACTTAGGAAAGATTTTCCTGGCTCACGGTTTCAGTGGCCTATCATGGTGGAGAAGTCCTTGTGACTGTGCAGCTTCTCACATCATGGCCACATATGAGAAGCACATATGACCAGCTGGGGTCAGAAGAGGATGCAACACGCAAAGGTTCGTCTCCATTCACTGGCCTCTGCCAGCTAGTCCCCCCATCTCAGAGGTTCCGCATCTCCAAAACCCATAAGTATCTGGAGCCTGAGTGTGGGAAACATTTCCCCTTCGTGGGGGCAATCCTCATGGGTTATTCATATTCCTATCTGTTCTGAAAGCAAATCTGTGTCCCTTGTTCTGGGCCCTGGCTTTTTGTATTTGGGGTTGGTTTTTTTTTTCCTCCTCATGGATATTTATGTAAAAAACAGTCTTAGAAAACAGAGATAGTCACAGACATGCTCATATCCCCTTCTAAAGATTTGGTTCCGCATAACATCTGCCCTGCTGTAGGGGTGTAAGATGGTACAGTCAGTCATTATGAAAAACAATGTGGTGAGCCTTTGAAATTTTAAATATAGCATTACCATAGAACCCAACAATTCTATCTAAAGGAACAGAAATGGGCTCTAAAGAAATATTACTCAGCTGGGCAGTGGTGGCGCATGCCTTTAATCCCAGCACTTGGGAGGCAGAGGCAGGTGGATTTCTGAGTTCAAGGCAAGCCAGATCTACAGAGTGAGTTCCAGGACAGCCAGGGCTACACAGAGAAACCCTGTCTTGAAAAACCAAAACAACAACAACAACAAAGAAATATTTACTCAACATCCAGGGTGCCATTGTTAACCATGGCCAAGAGGTCTGTAAGGTCACCCAAGTGTCCACTAAAAGTGTATGTGGATAAATAGAACTGCTGTATAACTACAGACATTAGAATTTATTCAACATGAAAAAGAAATGAACTTCTGACATGTTGGAACTTAATAACATTGCCCTACAAAAAATACGTCAAGCACAACAGGACAAACGCTGTACCATCCTCTCACATGAAGCACATGAAGTGCCCAGTAGTCTAGTCGACAGAGAGAGAAAGCAGACTGGTGATAGTCAGTACAAGGAGGGGGCAGGGGCAGCGTAAAGTTATCAACTGTATTAACTGCTACATGGTTTTTGTTTTGCACCATGAAGGGAGTTCTAAAGGTGGATGTTAGTAATGGCTGTGTTACACTGTGGATATTCCTAATGCCATTTAGCTTTGCACTTTAAATTTATTAAGGGAGTTGGGAGATGGCTCAGCAGGCAAGAGACTTTGCTGTGCAAACATGAAGGACAGAGTTCAAATCCCCAGCACCTATATGAAAAACTAGATATGGTCATACATGTGCCTAATAACTCTGGAACTGTGGGAACGGAGACAGGAGGATTGCTGTGGCTTGTTAGCTGCCAGCTTACCAGCTGGTAGGCCAGCTAACCAGGTTTGTTAGCTGCCAGTTTCAGTGAGAGGCCTTGCCTCAAGAGAATGAGGTAGGGAGTGGGAAAGAAGACCCTGACATCCTCCTCTGAATTCCACACGTGTCGCTGGTGTGTGCATCAGAATCCACACCAATTTTTTTTAAGGAGTCGTATTTTGTGTGCACTTTATCACAATTACTATGACTCTTTAAGCACAAACTTCCAGAGAAATCAGAGAGTCTCTAATCATCTTCCTTGGGTGATCTCCACTTTAGTTCAAAACATCCTTGTTCACTTTGGTTTTTTCCCTCCATATCAATGGCTAGCTGGTGTTTTGCTATTGAAAGATCTGTTTGCTACAGATGGACTCTGTCAGTACAGTGAGAGTCAGGGACAAGCCTATCTAATCTTGTATATGAATTAGGCAGTGCTCTGCAAGAAAAGATAAAGAAAAAGAAAAAAAAAGACTATACTCTTGCCTGTGTGCTTTGATATGGGTGACCAAACTCAATTCACATAAACTTTTTCCATTTAGTTAAAGACTGCCAACCAAAACCAAAGCTGGAAGGATTCCAGTAGGAGTAACAGAGACAGGACTGTATAAACAACTTTATTATAGAGAAGGATGGCTTTTATGCACACATACTTTGCATATATACATTAGACTATGGGAATAAAACTGTTCATTATAGATCAGCCTATCTCTAGGATCAAGAAAGGTTCCCATAACCACAAATTCTCCAACAAGCAAGTGCCCCGTCACATGAAGGAGGAAAAGCAAGGAGGAAGTGGTGGGTGAGACAGCCCAACCCATGCCCACTTCGGATTAACTGACTGTAGTGGCCGTCCTTCATAGGGTTGGCGCAGGGCTGGAATCCGGGCTAATACAAGTGGAAGAATGTAAGTTAAAGGTCTATTTGGGCTCCAGTGTGGGTTCAGGGTGCACTTGAGTTACTTATGAGACCCCATCTCAAAAGCTGAAAACACAGAGCTTAGTTAGAAATCACAGACATACCCAGCATGCATAAGGCTCTGGCTTCAGTCCCCAGTACTACAGAAGAAAGACAAGAGAAATATGACGTTAAGAAATGACTGTGGCTGAGCAGTGGTGGCACATGCCTTTAATTCCAGCATTAAGGAGACAGAGGCAGGTGGATGCCTGAGTTCAAGGCCATCCTGGTCTACAGAGTGAGTTGTAGGACAGTCAGGGCTACATAGAGAAAGAAAAAGAAAGGAAGGAAGGAAGGAAGGAAGGAAGGAAGGAAGGAAGGAAGGAAGGAAGGAAGGAAGGAAGGAAGGAAAGAAGGAAGGAAGGAAGGAAAAAGAAAGAAAGAAAGAGAGAGAGAGAGAGAGAGAGAGAGAGAGAGAAGGAAAGGAAAGGAAAGGAAAGGAAAGGAAAGGAAAGGAAAGGAAAGGAAAGGAAAGGAAAGGAAAGGGAAAAGACTGGATAAATGAATGTTTTTAATAAAAAAAATCATAAAAAATGAATCACCTTCCATAGTTTCTTGAAAATGTTCAACTTAGTAATTTTATAAATTTAACAAGACTATAATTCCCACCCAAGTTTCATGTGGGAGTTTATATGCACACATGCACACATGCACACACACACACACACACACACACACACACACACGAGACTTCTTTACAATAAAATTAAATGGAGGAGCTGAAAGCTTTGGGGAGTCAACTGCAGTCAGTTCTCTTCTTCTACTATAAGATCTGGGGAACTAACTCAGGTTATTGGGCCCCCATGGAAAGTGCATCTACCTACTGAGTTCTCGCACCAGCCCTCTATTGCTTTATTTAAAAAACAAACGAAAAAGCAAAAACAAGAACTGGGGGCTGGACAGATGGCTCAGTGGTTAAGAGCACTGGATGCTCTTCCAGAGGATATGGGTTCAATTCCCAGCACCCACATGGCAGCTCACACCTGTCTGTAATTCTAGTTCCAGGGGATCTGACCCCTCACACAGGCAGACATGCAGACCATAATGCACATAAAACAAAATAAAAATAAATAATTTTAAAAACCCATAGTAGTATTTGGCAGGTAAATTCTATTTATAAATAAATAAAATATCATGGTTTTCTTTGCTTTTTGATTTAATAAAATAGGATGGCTAAGTTAGGCATAGTGGAGAAAGCCTGTACTCCAGGACTTGGAAACTGATACAGAAAAATCCAAATTTCAGGCCAGCCTAGGCTACACAGCAAGACCTTTTCTCAGAATTAGTTAATTAGTTAACTAAATTAAATGGCTATATTTTTTAAGTCACTGATTTTAATCATGGTCTCTCAAGTCTCTCTGACCTTACTTCCCCATAGAGAAATTTTGGACAGATTCTGAGGCTATATTCATGAACAAGATTCTACATCTTAGCAAGCATCTCCCTCAGGTATGAGCTGTTTGCCTTCCTTCTTTCAGCCTTATTGGTCTCTGATGTTCTTGTGTGTGTAAATGTGTGTGTAAGTGAATGTATGTGTGTGTGTGTGCGTGCATGTGCTTGTGCACATGCATGGGATGTGTGAGTATGTGGGGGGGATATATGTGTGAGTGTGTGTGATATATATGTGCATGCGTGTGTGATATATGTGCACGTGTGTGTGCAATATGTGCACATGTGTGTATAATATGTGCACGTGTGTGTGGTGTGTATGTATGGGTCAGATTTCTTCCCCAGTGGTTTTGTATCTTATTTTTTCTGACAAGGTTTCTTCACTGCCTCTGGAACCCATTGCTTCATTGGGGTTGTCTGGCCATGAAACCCCTGGGATCCGTATTTTCACCCCCTCGTGCCGGGATTACAGGCACATGTGATCACAATTAGATTTTTACATGGGTTCTGAGGATCTGAACGCAGGCCCTCATGCTTGCAGAAAGCACTTCCCCCACTGAACCATCTCCCTAGCCCCTGGTGCTCGTTCTTAAGGCCCCACTCATGGGGACTCTGAGGAAGGAAGGGATAATCCTTACCTCTAAGCTTAGCGGCCTTCTAATGTGTTTTGGTACTCTAAGCTGGACGGGAGAGGTAACTATTGGTCTCTGAGCCCTGTCACCATTTATAGTTATTGGTCTCTCTCAGCTTTGGGGATAGAGCCTCAAATTCCATTAATATTTGTTCTTCAAATAATGTTGCCATGCATATTTCTGCAGCTCTTTCAGAGAATTGTCCCTCTCAGCAAGGGACACTGGTCCTGGGACAGCATCTTGATTTCCTGTAGATACTAAATTCCATGGATGCTAAAATCCTGTTTATCAGTGGTTCTTAAACTTCCTAGAGTTGTGATCCATTAATACAGGTTCTTATGCTGTTGTGACCCCCATCCATAAAATGAATTCATTACTATTTCATATCTGTACTTTTTCTAGACATGAGTCATAATATAAATGAGGATATCTATGACACCCCAAAGAGATGTGACCCACGTGTTGAGAACCACTGCCTTACATGAAGTGATGTAGTATTTGTATATAACCTATGAACATCTGCACCTGTACTTTAAGTCATTTCTTTATAACTCATAATGCCCAGTACAATGTAACCAGTTGTTATTTTGTATTATCCTAAGAATAAGAAGAAAGACGTCTGTTCGTATTCATGCAGATTGGATCAAAATAAATATTCTCCACTTTTAGTTAATTTAATTCATAGATGAAGAACTCTGAAATTCAGAGGGCTGACCTTTTTATATCCAGAACTGTTCTTCAGAGAGGCTGTACTAACTTCTGTTAGTCACCAGTGGAGCCCAGCCATTTCCCTCCATGCTCAGCAGCCCCAGCCGCTCATTCTTCAGCCTTAACCAGAGCCCAGAGCTCTTCTTAGAAAAGCCAACTTGCTTAGTCAAAAGGCTAGATGAAAACATTGTTCCAGGGGGCTGGAGAGATGGCTCAGCAGTCAAGAGCACTGACTGCTCTTCCGAAGGTCCTGAGTTCAAACCCCAGCAACCACATGGTGGCTTCACAGCCATCTGTAATGGGATCTGGCGCCCTCTCTTGTGTGTCTGAAGACAGCTACAGTGTACTTACATATAATAAATACATCTTTAAAAATATTTATAAAAAACAAAACAAAACAAAACAAAATATCATTCCAGAGCTAAAGCTGCAGGTCCTTAGCTGTTCTTTGGGGAAGGGAATAGTGAAAGAAAGAAATAAGAACTAGTAGAAAGGATGAGGGTATAATGGAGGATGATGGGAAATATGAGCAAAGCAAAATGATATATATATATATCTCAGAAAGTATTATCTTGTATGATCACTAAAAAATATAATGATAGCTGCTGTGTTGGCATAAGCCTTTAATCCCAGCACTCGGAAGGCAGATGCAGGCAGATGTCTGTGAGTTCAAGGCCAAACTGGTCTACAGAGTGAGTTCAAGAATAGCTGAGGAAACATAAAGAGAGCCTGTCTCAAACAAACAAACAAACAAACAAACAAACACAGCGACATGATGACGATAAAGTAGAGAGAATATGGCCCTGACATCAGGGTCAAAGTCTGCATCTGCTTTTACCAGTAATGGATCTATTTTTGTCTTAAGTAAGGGATGTCATTTCCCCTAGTTTCATTTGTCACCTATTACGGAAAATGCTAATAACTACGTGAGCTGTAAGAAGAGAAGCTGGGGCTGGAGAGATGGCTTAGTGGTTAAGAGCACTGACTGATCTTCCAAAGGTCCTGAGTTCAAATCCCAGCAACTACATAGTGGCTCACAACCATCTATAATGAGATCTGATGCCCTCTGTCAGAAAACAGCTACAGTGTACTTACATAAAACAATAAATAAATTTTTTTTTTAAAAAAAGAAGAGAAGTTGTACAAATAAAACAAAGGGCAGAAGTACTTGTTGGAGGGGAAAAAGGCACAGTGGTAAGATATGATCATGATAGAGAGTAACATCATAATTACAAATAATTTAATTACCAAAGTAATAATTGTACAGATACATTATTCATTGCATTATGTAATAATGTGTGTTAGTAGAATATGTTATCAGGATACAATAATTATACAGAGAATAGGATGTAAAACTCTTATTAGAAGAGTTCTGCTTAATAACATGGAAAAGACCATCTTCTAGGGGCAGAGAAAATCCTGAGCAAACAGGAGATGGTAAGGCTTTAGGGATATGCAGATGTGGCTTTAAATCCTGTTTCGTGCATATCTTGAGTATGGGCAAATTATTTTTAATTTTCAAATCCAGGTTTTCCCCCTTTTATTGAAGTATGTTTTTTTCTCATACACTACATCCTGATTACAGTCTCCCCACCTCCACCCCACTCCTCCCAGTTCCTCCCCAACCTCTCCTCCCATGCAGATCCACTCCCTTTCTCTCCCTCACTGGAACAGAACAGGCTTCTGGGAGATAACAACCAAACACAACAAAACGAAATATAATGAGATAAAACAAAAGCCATCACATAGAAGTTGGACAAGGCAGACCAACGGAAGGAAAAGAACCCAACAAGAACCAGAGATCCACTCGTCCACACACTCGGGAATCCCATAAAAACACTAAAGTGGAGCCAGAGCAGATATGCAGAGGACACAGAGCAGATATGTGCAGGCCCTGTGCCGCTGCTCCGGTCTCTGTGAGTTCATGGTTGATTTGGAGAGCCCTGCTCTCCTGGTGTCCATTTATCCCTATTGACTCTCACTCTCTGCCTCTTCTTCCCCAGGGTTCCCTGAGACATGAGTGAGGGATGTGAAGGAGACATCCCATGTAAGACTGTGTGTTTCAAGCTATCTCTCTCTGTGTCTCCATCTCTGTCTCTCTCCCTCTACCCCCACTCTCCGTCCCTCCTTCCCTCCCTTTCTGCATAATGTCTGGCTGTGGGTTTTTGCTTCCGTTCCCATCTGCTGATGGAGGAAGCGTCTCTGATGATGGCTGAATAAGTCACTGATCTAGGAGCACAGCAGAATATCATTAGGAGTCACTTTATCATTACTTAAAAAAAAAAAAAAAAAAAGAACAGTCGTATTTGGATTTACCCTAGGTCTCTGGGTTCTCTAGTTTCTGGTGCTTGGTCACCCAAAGAACATCAGGTATGATTTCCACTTTGTGGAGCGGGCCTTAGGTCAAATCGGACATCAGTTGGTTATTCCCACAAGCTTTGTGTGCTGTTGCCCTGGCATATTCTGCAGGCAGGACAGCACTGTAGATCACAGGTTTTGCTGGCTGAGTTGGTGTATATGCTCCTCTTTTGGGAGCCTGGCAAGTACCTGGCCATACCGAAGACACTAGAACATGGGAGTACCAGCTCAAGCATCCATGGGACCTCTCTGGACAACAACTCAATTGAATGAATTCAGTATATAGTCCCAGTTACTGGAAGGTTTGTTTGGTGACAAGAGATGGCCAGTTTGGGGACTCCGTTTTAGATTGAAAACTTTGTTAGGATTGCCTTCATATATTTTAGGAAATTTCCACTGCACTTTTTCTATACCCCTGTCAAATTCCACTCAATTCATTCTAGTAGACCCTACCCCTGGTTCATGCATACATTTTCTTTATTCATTTTTCTGTGGAGGGACACCTAGGTCGTTTCCAACTTCTGACTCTTGTGAATAGAATAGCAATGAACATGGTTGAACAAATGTCTCTTCAGTAAGATGCAGTGGCCTTTGGGTGTATGCCTAGAAGTGGTATAGCTGAGTCTTGAGGGAGATGATTCCCATCTTGAAAGGAACCGCCTTACTGATTTCTATTGTGGCTGTACAAGTTTGCACTCCGGTGTAGGTAAAGTCTTCTAACTTCTCTTACTCTCCATTTTCTCATTGGAAAATAGTGCTTGCAACATAAATGCAAAACATATTTTCCAGTGCGTTTAGAGGAAGTTCTAGAGGATAATGTTATACAACACTGCTCTTAGAGTTAATGGTACCTTATTGGGTACTATAAGACTAATTAAGTGGGCAATCTTGTATCGCTTTTGTCACAAATTAAAATTTAAAATAGTAAAGTAGAAAATACATGTCTGAATCACTGTGGACTTTAATAGTGAACAGTAGTTAGATATTGTTATTGCTAAATTTTGGTTTTATGGGCAGAGAATGCAGTTGAAATGGTAAAGTGCTTGCTAGTATGCACAACACCCTGGGTTTAATATTCCAGCTTGGCACAGAAGCTGCTTTGGTGGTATACACAAGCACCATCATTTATGGGTGGAGGCTAAGAGTTAGTCATCCTTGGCCACAAAGCAAATGCCAAGGCCAGTCTGAGATATGTGAGATTCTGTCTCAGGAACAAAACAACCGCAAGAAAGGGGTTTGGTTTTGTTTCTTTTTGGTTTGCTTATCTTTCAATAGAAAGCAAGGTCGAGATTAGCAAATACCCTCTTTTGCAAGGGTTCTGTTATAAACGGACACAGCAGGAGCCAGTGCTGGTTGCGGGGTCTTCGAATGGCTGTTCCGACTGCAGATGGCAGAGCCTTCCAGATCCCAGTCTGCAGGCTCACCGAAGTTTAGATGTGAAGTTTGTCCCGAAGGAGAGCTTCTTCTTGCTTACCTTCTGGAAGCTGGATACTGTAAAGTCTGCTTCTGGCCTCAGCACCAGTGAGCGTGCAACCCTAATTGCTAAGTTCAGACAAAGGGCATTGTTTATTCCTTTATGAGTTCAGGATTTGATTAGCTGTCTTTTATGCTTTTAGAAGCACTCTATTAGGGAACAGTTCCAATATAGGGAAATAAACTGCTTTGTGCAGTGAGCCTCCACATATCCACCCTTACATTCTGCAAGAAACATTTTGGCTTTGTTGGCTTTATCACGTGACCACACACAGCTGCCCCCACCCCCACCCCCACCCACGCCTCATCTATCCGGCATCAGTAGATTTTCAAGCACAAAAGAAGTGATGTGCTGTTAAATGATGGAAGTCTGGCTACCATTGGGTGAGAGTCTTGATTTCCAGCAACAGTTGATTTCTGTCATATAGATTATCAATGTCATGCTAATGACCCACATCACTGGGCCCACAGTTGAGAAGAGACTGGTGTATCTGAGCTTGGATGAGTCAGCTTTAGTGCAGCATGTGTGTCCTTTTTTATGTCCTTAACCCTTCCCCATGTTTTGAGGAGGAGAAGGGGTCAGAGCCCAACCCTATACATGCTAGAAAAATGCTGCATGGCTGAGGGGCATCTTGGCTCCCTTTAACCACTCTTGGTTTTACTGACATTAGTGTCTCAAATGAAGGCAGCTGAGTGTTGTCCATGCCTCCTCCTTCCTTCATGGTATCTTCACCTTTGAGACAATCTTTATGGATGGCTGGGAGTCCTACTTATTCAGAGTAACTCCAGTGGATACCCTGCTGTGTCTTCTTCCCTGGGGATAGTCCAACTCATCACTTCCTTCAGAGCTACCAAGATGGCCTTCTGTAACACAGCAATTAAAGGTCTTTGGCTCTATGGTGTCTCCTCTATGGCTTCTTAGACAAGTTTCTCCCTTCCACTCCTCCCATCTCTTCTTGCTCTTGGAGGACAAGGCAGGAGAACAAGATGCTCACATGTAATTCCTGGGAGAAATCTCTATTTCTAGAAGAAATTAGTCAAACCGCATCTCTCTTTTCTAGCATACCTTGAGTTTACAGGAAGGAAAGACCATCCAGAGACTGTCACCCCTGGGGATCCATGCCACATATAGTTACCAAACCCAGACACTATTGTGGATGCCAACAAATGCTTGCTGACAGGAGCCTGATATAGCTGTCTCCTGAGAGGCCCTGACAGTGCCTGACAAATACAGAGAGAGATGCTCTCAGCCAACCATTGAACTGAGCACAGGATCCCAAATGGAAGAGCTAGAGAAAGGACCCAAGAAGCTGAAGGGGTTTGCAGCCCCATAGGAGGAACAACAATATGAACCACCCAGTACCCCCAGAGCTCCCAGGGACTAAACCACCAACCAAAGAGTGCACATGGAGGGACCCATGGCTCCAGCTGTACATGTAGCAGAGGATGACCTTGTTGGCTATCTAAGGGAAGAGAGGCCCTTGGTCCTCTATAGGGGAATGTGGGGACAGGAAAGCAAGAGTGGTGAGCAGGGGGAGAGGGGATGTGATAGGGGGTTCCAGTGAGGAAAGGGGACAACATTTGAGATGTAAATAAAGAACATATCTGAGAGAGAGAGAGAGAGAGAGAGAGAGAGAGAGAGAGAGAGAGAGAGAGAGACCAAGACCATGGTAAGAGAAATGTTATCTCAATGTACCTCAATGCTTTTGCTACTGGACTGTAGAGAAGGTATTAGGGCTTACAAACCAGGAGAAATGAGGTATGAGGTAGAGCGCCCATTCACTGGCTTTCTCGTAGTTCTAGCAAGAAACTATAACAACATACCTCAGGAATATTCCATCTGTATTTCCTTTGAACCACAAACATGGGAAGCACAGTGCCCAGGGATGTGCTGGTAGACAATGCCTGTACTTTCTGAGTTCAGAAAGTAGCGTTGTTTCAAGGTGGCCCTCTTTACAGAAGGAAGGAACCGCTCAGTTCTGAAATAAAAACTTGCTTCTTCCTCCCTGGCAGCATCTCTGCACCTTTCAGGACTTACAGTGAGGTTATACTCAGGCTTCAGGCTGTCCTGTGCAGCCCAGATAGACTCACAGCATTGGGGTTTATTTTATATATATAATTATATATATATAATATGTATTATATATAATATTATAACATAGTATAATATATTATATATGTATATAGAGAGTATAATATATATTATATGTATATATAGTATAATATATATTATATATGTTTTATATATATATAATATTATAACATACATAATATATTAACATATAATACTGTGGCACTTCCTTACTCATTCACACAGTAAGAAAAATATACACAAAATAATAAGCAATAAGGGGTGAAAATCTTTGAATTGCTCTAAAAATAAGTTTCAAATGTACGGCTTTTTAATTTATTTTCCTTTCTTCATTGTTTTTGTCTTTTTTTGGACAGGGTTTTCTAGTTGTTTAGCCCCAGCTGGCCTGGAACTAATCATCTTGCCTCAGTCTTTCTCGTATTGGGGTTACAGATGTGTTCTCCAAGGCTCAGGTCAAATATAATTTGCCTGACACCTGGGGTGCTGGCCTTGAACTCTCAAGCACAATCCTGCCCCAGCCTCCCAAGCTACTGGAACTACAGACATGCACTACCATGCCTGGTCTGAACGTAATTTGCAAAGGTTCAATCATGGTGTGGAATTTAGAAAGAGATGAAGGCAGGACTGGAGAGATGGCTCGGCAGTTAAGAGAACTGGGTGCTCTTTCAGATGATCTGAGTTCAATTCCTGGCAACCACATGGTTGCTCACAACTGTCTGCAACTCCCATTCCAGAGATCTGACACTTTCACACACACATGCATCCAGGCAAAACACCAATACACACGACATAGAAAAAAAATATTTTTTAAAAGAGCACGAGATGAAGCCAGGGTCAAGTCTAAAGAAGATCAGCTGTCAGGAACAATCAGTGCACACTGTTGGTTGGAATGAGATATATCGAAGAACACAGAAAGCAATCACATCTAGAAATAAGAAACAAGCCATTTAAAACAAAAAGATTTTCTCTTGGTCCTTGCTTTAAGATGGTAGGTACTGCTATGTAATAAGATACTCTGAATTTTGGCATCTTAAAGTCGTGACGTCTCTAAAAATATATTTCTTAATCTTACCTTAAGCATCTTAATTACTTAATTACTTAATTAATTACTTTAAGCATCTTAAAGTATTAGCTCTCACAAGTCTGAGGCAAATGGGGCATGATGTTGACTTTACTGGTTTCCATCATAAACCTGTGGTCACCTGGTGGAACCAGAGCAGGAGACCAGATCTGGGTAAGCCAAGCTTGTGACTGCGGTAGGGTAGGGAAGTACTCCAAGGGATAGAGGAGACACACGCAAGGCCTCAGGAACCTCATCTCTAAATGAAGACATTTCCATATTCTTATTTCTCTCAACAGAATTCTGAAACCATTTACTCACACCCTAGTCCCCAGTTCCTCTCTTCAGGTGTTTTAACATTTCCTAACCTCTGGAGAAACAAGCTAGTTTGGTAAAAATGTAGGCTCAAGATGAATCTTTATATCTCTAGGTTTAATCAGGTATTTCCTTTGGTGTCTTGCTGTAGTATCTCTTAGTTCCAAGCCCACTTCTTGTTTCTGAAGGGAAAAAGGAGAGGTCACTTAGATATATTTTTGAGGTCCAGTACCATGCAGCATTACAACTAGTATGTACTAACCTCCCACAGATAGAGTGTATAATTGTATAATTTTACACTTCTACATTTTTTCTCTTTGTAATTAAAACCATTTGTAAATTTCTTATAGAATATTCTGCTACAGATAACTGAATTATGTGGCTTCAAGAAGTTGATTAGTGGGCAGGGTAGATACCCCAGTCAGGAACACACTGGCCTTCCAGGCGTGAGTGTGAGCCTCCACAGCTGCATTTTAAAAAATGTTAGGAGTGATAACACATTTTTGTAACCCCAGTTTGAGAGCAGCAAAGATTACAGGATCCCTGGGGCTCCCAGGCCATCCAGCCTAGCCTTCATGGTTGAATTTCAAGCCAGTCTCAAAAACAAAAACAAAAACAAAAAACAAACAAACAAACAAAACCAGACGGATGGCACCTGAGGAATGAGACCCAAGGTTGTTCTCTGGCCTTCACACACACAGGCATGTCTGTATGTACATCTGCACACACAAAATGGAAACATAGATGGATGTACATATTTAAAATGTGCTTTATATCTAAACAGGTTCTGTGTCCCTGGTTATACTGAATTATGCCATCCACACCCAGTAGGACTACTGTTGTTGGGCAAAAGAAAGAAGTGTAGCAGGAGGGGCAAGCATTGGAGTTTCCAGACAAGTCTACACACCCTTGTGTGTTCTTGCAGGAATGCACATCGAGCAGTTGTATATAGACACCATTGTCTGTTCTTTTTTTTGTTTGTTTGTTTTTGTTTTTTTGAGGCAGTGTTACTCTGTATAGCCCTGGCTGTCCTGGAACTCACTCTGTAGACCAGGCTGGCCTCGAACTCAGAAATCTGCCTGCCTCTGCCTCCCAAGTGCTGGGATTAAAGGCATGTACCACTACCGCCTGGTTTGCAAAAACACTTAAATACCATATGATTCATCCATTTTACTTCTGTTTGTATTGTCCAACAGAACTGAAAGCAAGGTCTTGCTTTCACAGTACCCAAAGAATGAAAGAAACTCAATGCCCGCTGATGAATGGACTCATAAAACATACAGGTAACGGAATAGTATTTAGCTTTCAAAGGGAAGGAAACGCCAGCACATGATTTAACATAAAGGATGCCGAGACCATTATATTATGTGAAATAAATCAGTCTTTAAAAAAAGGTGAAACGTTTATATGACTTTTCTACAGTAACCAAATTTACATATACAAAAGTAGACTGGTAGTTCCCACAGTCTGGTGAGCAGCTGTAACCAGGGAACTGCTTAATGGGTATAGAGGCGTAGGTCAGCAAGGGGAAATGCTCTAGGTATCAGTCGTGCAAAATGAAGCCAACTTATATGCTTAAAAAATGTTTGACAGCAAGTTCTACATTGCATATTTTATGATGCTTAAAAAATACACTTTATAAACAAGTGAACAAGACTAACAGCACAAACTTGGGCTTGTATTCCATAAGAAGAGAAGTCAGCCGAGCAGAAGGAGAAAGTCCCAAGGGCCACTTTTAACACACTGGCAAACACTCTACACAAGTGTCTGCCCCTCCACTTGGACTTCATCTTCCAGACGCTGGCACTTGGCTCTGACTCCTGGATGAAGACACAGAGAGAACTAAAGCCTTTTGGAGATGTGGTGAGTTTCTGTATGTGACAATGGAATTTAGGACTCCCCCAGGGCTGGTCACAAACTTTTCTCTCCTGTAAAAAATGAATATTCTGCAGAGACACATTTGGATGCTATAAGGCTTCAACCTAACACTGTGCAAATGCCTGGCCCCGCTCCGTTGCATTCTGCAGAACGATGCTCCCTGCTTGGCATTACTTTCTGGTGTTTACTGGATTCTAATGCCCTCTCTTCATTTCTCCAGAATTATTTAAATTCTTAATTTTTTTTTTTAAGTTTCTTAGGCGATGTTTCTTGAAAGTTAAAATAAATAAGTGTGTTCTGTGTCTCCTTTGCCTTGGGAGTTTGAAATCTGCTTGAGCCTGTTACAGATACGGGTCTGCGTTCAAAAAGCACCTGACACTTATGTCTCAGGATAAGAAACTGCACTGAGTTCAGCCGGGCGTGGTGGCGCACGCCTGTAATCCCAGCACTCTGGGAGGCAGAGGCAGGCGGATCTCTGAGTTCGAGGCCAGCCTGGTCTACAGAGTGAGTTCCAGGACAGCCAGGGCTACACAGAGAAACCCTGTCTCGAAGAAAAAAAAAGAAAGAAAAAGAAAAAAGAAACTGCACTGAGGGCCGCACAGTTAGAAATAATTTCTTTATTAAGAAAGAAATGGCACTCCTGAGACGTGAGTGGGTAGGTGGGCTGAGGGAAGGGCTCCAAACACTTGGCCACGAGGACCTTCACAAAGCACCAGCCTCTCACATATTTGAATACAATGTGCTTAATCCATTCTGTGCTATGTGGCCTAAGGGGGGAAAGGGGGCTTCCAGGCTTCCTTTGCCCATTGGCTTTCTTTATATGCTAATCTTGATGCCAATTTCCTCAGTCTCTATTGTCTCACCACAAAGGTTAAAAATGGCTAACTCATCCCAAACAGGTAAGTTATTCAGCTATTTCTGTTCGTAAAGATGAGAGGCAGGAACCTCAGTTATCTCTGCCCGCCTTTATCCTAAAGTCTGAATCTAGAGGCCACATTTGACCTTGCCTGAGAAAGAGTTGCAACTGTTAAGCACAAAACTGCATTTTCTCCATGTTTGGGTCCGGTTTACACTTTCTCCAGGAACGTCAAACAACTGTTGGACTTTGAAATTGCTCTGCAAGTTTTGTCTCTAGGTCAAAACGAGCTCCTTGCATGTTAAGCACATATTTTCGTGTGTGTGTGTGTGTGTGTGTGTGTGTGTGTGTGTGTGTGTGTTGGGGGAGATTCACATTACACTAAAAATTTCAGGTGGCTTTTAGGGACTTCCCCCCTCATTACAGAGTTTGGGTAACTTTCTCAGCAGCCGCCTTTGTGAACCCGCCTCGCAGCCTTCCGGTGGTCTGGCAGCAGCTTTGAACACTTCCTATCTCTGGAAAGCAGAGAGGGCTGTTGTGGGAAGCATTTAACAGCAGGGTGGATTCCAGTACACACAGGAGGGTCTCTTCCCTCTCTCCACACCAGTCCTTTATTTTCCCTCGGAGGCGTCTGGTGTAGCTCAAGATGTCCTTGGACTCTGGATGCAGTGGAGGCTGGCCTCAAAGAACTCCCAACTTTTACCTCCGGGACTTTTTACCTCCAGGACTGCTGGGATAGCTTCCTTCTCCTGTTTCCTGATGGAGGACGCTTTCAACACTGCCCCATACACGTTTGCTTGGGGGTCTAGGTCATGACCTTCACTTAGGAGAAAGCAGAATGACTTGCCTAAAACTACCCAATGCCCCTAATTTGGGTGTCTTCGCCAAGCCTCACAAAATGTTCGTTCTGTTCTCAGCGGAAACCCATCTAGACAAAAACAAACAAACAAACAAAAAAAAACAACTCCAGTTATTTGTCTGTCTGCCTGCAGCGGGGAGGCGGGGAGGTTGGAGCCTTGGCTCGATAAGCATTAGATACTAAAACATGAAATGGAAATTTTTGAAGAACACGTGGGAGAGGAGGCAGGGGGAGCTTCGGGGAATCGCAGGCCTGAGGGAAAAAGAATCCCCGCATCAGGTCGAGAGCACCGAGGCACACGGACAAATAGCTTCGTGCAGCCGGAGCTTGCAAAGACTGACGCGCAGCTCTGAAATCCAACCCGCAGCGACCGGGTCCAGCCTTGAAGCCTCAAGAGCACCCACGCCCCACCCCCTACGGCCTCGGGCTCCCGCTCGGGCTCTACTGTTCCTCCAACTCCCCACCTCCCGTCTTCCGACAGAGGAAAGACAGGCCTCGGTTTTCGCTTTTTGGTTTTTTGGTTTTTTTTTTCCGCCCTCGGGCTGGCTGAGGTGGGCGGGGCCGTGCCCGCTGAAGAGGCCCGAGCGGGCGAGCGAGGTGGGCGGGGCAGTGCCGGCCGAGTTGAGCCGAAGCGGGAGGCAAGGTGGGCGGAGCCTCGCTAGCCGTAGCGGAAACGCGACCACGAGACGAGCGGGTCTTCACCCGCTAAAATAGGCGGAAGTGGGAAGAGGAGGTAGGCGGGGCCTTGACTGCCGAAGTGGGAGAACCGATGAGGTGGGCGGGAGTGGGCACGCAATGTGGGCGGGGCCCGCTCTGACTGAGGCGGGCGGGACAGAGGAGACAGGCGGGAGCCGCAAGGGAGTGGGCGGGGCCGGGCCGGCTGTGATGGGCGGGGCCGGCGGGATGGGCGGGACCGCAGACTCCAGACTCCGTGCCCGAGGGTGGGCGGCACTAGAGGGAGCTGCGGCCGCGCCCGCCCTGTCGCGCCTTGCTTGCTGCTCGGAGCGCCGCCTCTCCAGCCGCTCGGAGCCGCCGCGATGGCGGAGGACAGCGAGTCTGCGGCCAGCCAGCAGAGCCTAGAGCTGGACGACCAGGACACGTGCGGAATAGACGGAGACAATGAGGAGGAGACAGAACACGCCAAAGGGTAGGAGGTGGCGCGCGGGCGCGACAGGGCGGGGACGGCGCGCACCTCAGGGCTCCGGCGCCCGCTCGTGGCTGGCGTGCGGGAGCCCCTCGACCGCTGCGTTTGGCGGTGGCCTCGTCCCGAGACCATTGTGAGGTGCAGGTCTCCCAGCTCTCAGGGAGCGCGCAGTGGTGGGCGAGGCCCGAGGTGGGCGGGGAGACTGCGACTCGGGCCCGGGGACCCGCGACGCGACAGTCACCTGCCGCGCGCCCCCGCTGGCTCGGCCTCACCCAGCCGCGGCGGGTGGTTCGGGTGGGAACTTCGCAAGGGCGTCAGGCCCTTCCCTTTGTGGTGGCGGCGGCGTCTTGGACCGCCGGGGCGAGGGGGATGCAAGTCCTTCCACTTGCGCCTCGGCATCCTCCTAGTACTTCCGCGCCGCCCCCCTCCGGCCGCCACTAACCCCCTGTAGGGACGAAACCCGCAGAGCCGCCGGTGGGGGGTGGGCTAGGGATGCGCCCCTGGCGTTCTCGGCTGCTGGCGACCAACTGCGCAAAGTTCTGCCTCTCAGGCCCGGAAAGGGGCGCGGGGAGGGGAAGATGGGGGGGGGGGGATGCAGGTCTCAGCCGACGCCTGAGGACATCAGCTTGGCGGCCTCTGAGCGTGCCCGCAGAGCTTTCTAGAGCAGAGCTGGCCGGTGAACCGAGTTCCCGCGGCCCCGACCTTACCCCTCCTCCTGCAAAACTGCTGTCTGATCTCCAAAGCCAAATATACCAAGTACTTTAACACTTATTTGATCGGTTTCTCAATCAATGCCTGCCCGCTTTTCTCCCCTGCAGACTTGATTTTTTTTTTCCTTCTGTTGGAGAAAAGACTGCTTCTGGTTAAGGCTGGTATTGAAGTTCTGTTTTAGAGGCGGAGATTGGAGGATCATTTTAAATAAAGACCGGTGTCCTTTTTGTAGGTGCTGTTTGCCTCAGCCTTTTAAACCCTGTTGGATTCAAACTATGCGCTGGCACAGAGCTGTTACTGCTGCCCCTTAGAAGTGAGATTCTGCGAACCATGGTGACTGGAGAAGTGGGTCAGCCTAAAAACACGATAGGGAAGCCTGAGTCACAGATGGCTTATTTATTCAGTTCATGGAGAGTCTTTCAAGTATTTGTATTTTATTCAACGTTTACTTTAAGCTTCAAGAAAGGAGGCTTTATTGATCTTGAATACGTTATCAGATATTAAATGACAAATGACGAAAAAGAAAAGCTGACTACATATATCTCCCTTTGGCAAGTTGCTTTTTAATGTTTACAGCGAACAGTTCAGTGGCAGCTGCGAGTACTGAATGTTATCATTCAAGTCTAGATTTCTTTTAAGCTCGGAGAGGAAATTCTACAGAAATCTGAGCCTGAGTTCTGTTTATGAGTAATAGAAAATTGCCTGTGATAGCTAAATATGAGTGTATTTTTGAAACACTAGCTCTCTTGCCAGAAGTGGGTCCATATGCAAGTCAGTGGATAGATAACTCAAGTAACTTCATCTGTAGGTTATCTTTCTGGGGAGACCCTGACCTTGTCTCTCTTCAAGTTTTATTCTGTGTGATTAATATTCTAGGGTGGGGCTTTAATTAGAGCTTTCTTGCTTACAGAGTCAAAGATACCCTTGGTACAAAGACATACTCTTCTCTGCAACCACTGAGCTGGACCTTTTTGGTGCCTTGCTATAAGCTGTTTGAAGTTCCCCCAAGAGCATCCACAGGCCCTGTTCAGAGGTTTCTAGATTTACACATCAGCACATTAATTATATATGAGAACACTTAATCAAAATTTAGAGCCGCCCAGTGGGTTGGGTTTTAACCAAGAGTAGGCAATGTGGTAACTTATAGTTTAAGAAATTAATATAATGGATTAATTGTTATATACTAAAGTATAGAGAGATTAGCAGAACCAAAGTAACTGTTCTGCTCTGTTGAAACTGCTTTCCTCTTTTGATTTCAATTTAGACAGTACAATTTAAGGAAGTCATTCTGTTTTATTTGGCTCATGAATTGATAGTGCTCTGTAGAAACCCAATTTTTTTTTAAGTAGCTCAAGTTTGTCAGTGTTAAAATACAGAAAACTTTTCCTTCCTTACTTGGCCTCTTCATTCTCTACTAGTTTAAATAAACATCAAATAAAGAGCCTTTGGAGAATAAATAATGTTTTACCTCTAATAAGCAAAGTATTACTTCTGAGCCAGTAGGCCATCGTCAGTATATGGAGCTGTAATTTGTTCAATAGCTCCCCTGTGGCCTGAAAGGATTAATATACACCCAACATTCAGTATATAATGCATCTAGGAGTTGTTTTAGCATACTGTGTTGAAACTGTAGATTCAAATAAAGGAAAAATACCCAGGGAGATACCACTATGCTTTTGTTTTTTGCAGAATTTTCTTTATTAGCTTCATATTTTACTTTATGGATAATATTGAAAGTCTATAATCAAAATGTGAGATTTTATGTTTAATTTAAAACAATAGCAGAAGTATTATAAAATACTTGAGTGTCATCATTGTTATGGAAATGACAACATCAACTGTTTGGTCCACCCTAGTATGGTAGCAGTATACCACTCTAAAAATTAAATGCATTCTCAAAACATTGATGAAGGGAGAGATTGTCAATTTTAAGTAGTGAGATGATAAGCAATGTAGTTTTATTATTTTCAAATAAAATATGGAAAATTAGAAGTAAGATAATTGAAGATTTCCTAAGAAGATTCCCTTCAGGGACTTGCTTTACCACCTGAGCTTGAGAAAACTTGAAAACTTTGAGACCAATGAAAAGTCCAAATGACTGAAAATTTCATTCTTGTCCTGGGTGGTGGTGGGAAGAGGTTGTCTCCAAGATGACTCTGCTAGGAACTTGCAAACCTGGGCGTGAGGCTGCAGTGGTCATCCAGGGTTTTAATATGGAATATTTTACTCATTCTTGTTTTGTTCTGCCTTCTCAGTTTCTGAAGGGATTTGGTAAAACTGTTGAAGATGGGCACAGTGTTAAGTCCACTAAAACATCTTGCCTGCCCCATTAAGGTGTGTTGTCTCCATTTGTAAACTACATCCTAGAGGACTCCTTAGCTTCATCCTATGAAAATTAGCTTTTTAATCACTGTGACAAATATGTGAGAGAAACAGTTTAAAGAATGGGAGATTGATTTTTGACTCACAATTTCAGGGCTTTCTGGCTGTGGTCCGTTAGTTCAGTTTTGTCACTGGTGGGACAGAAGCCCAGCATAGAATGACTTAAAAAATTAAACTGCTCACCTTGTGGCATTCAGAAATTGGGGGTGGGGATGGTGCAGGAATATTCTCAACTAGTAGAGGAGTTGCCCACTATGTATACTGCTCTGGGTTTATTTAATCCCTGATACCACAAAACTTTTTGTTCAATGTGGTGGCACATACTTGTAATCCTGGCCTTTGGAAGCTGAGGTAACCTTGAGTTTACATCATAGCCAGACATTGTCTCAAAAAAAAAAAAAAAAAAGCTTGAGACAAAATAAAAGGCTTTATATTGATTTAGAGTTCTTTGGGTATATTCCCAGGAGTGGCATAACTGATTCATAAAATAGCTGTTTCTGATTATTATTGTTATTGTTATTGACCCTCTATACGGATTTCCATACTGGTTAGGCTAATTTACATTTCTGCCAGCAACATACAAGGGCTGCCTTTCCCACACCATCCTAGCTACCCTTTGTTGTGTTTACTTACTTAATGGCAGTCTCTCAGACTGGGGACGAGATGGAATGTCAATGTTTTAATTTCTATTTCCTAATGGCCAAGAATGCTGAACTGTATTTTTTGAATATTTATTAGCTGTATTTCGTCTCTTGACAGCTGCCTGTTCTTTTCCTTAGACTGTTTACTGTCTGGATTGTTTGGTTCCTTGGTAGTCTGTCTGGAGCCTAGATACTTCTGTCAGATGTATAACTAGGAAGGAGTTTTCTCCCACCATAAGCTGCCACTTCACTTGTGCAGAAGCCTTTTAATTTCATCAGTCCCATTTGCCAACTCTTGCTGACATTTCCTGAAACCTCTAAGAAAGTGTCTTTGCCAGTGTCTCTAAGTGCTTTCCTTGTGAGTCCCTGTAGCAGTTTCAAAGTTGCAGTCTCATAATAGGATTAGAATTGATCTTTTTTCCCCTAAAGTGAGAGGTACAGATCTAGTTTTGTCTTTACACTTGGATATCCAGTTTTGCCAGCATCATTTGTTGACGAGGCTGGCTTTTCTTCAAAATAAACTTTGGGCATCTTTGTTTAAAATCAGGTGGCTGTCGTTGTGGGGTTTAGTCCATAGCGTCTTATCTACTCCACTGGCCTACAAACTGGTTTTTGTGCCTGTATCATGCTGTTTCTATTATGGCCTGTAGTGCATCTTGAAATGAGGTACCTCCAGTATCATTCTTTTTGCTCAGTCTTGCTTTGACTATTCAGTGTCTTTTGTGCCTCCATATGAATTCTTGGAGTTTTTTTGTTGTTTCTAGGAAAAATGTTGGAATTTTGACAGTAATTGCTTTCAGTCTGTAGATTGCTTTTGGCAATGCACATTAAGAATTCTTACAAAAACAAAAAGACTCAATATGTCACAAAAAGCAACCCTTAGATGTTCTTTTATTGTTTGTTTTATTTTGTTTTTGAGATGGTCTCAATCTCAACCCAAGCTAGTCTAACCTGAATTCACTGTGTAGCCTGGACTTAACTACTTTTCTCTCAGTAGTTAATTCCCTGTGCTAGGATTACAGGAATGAGGTATGAGAATTAAGAAACAAAAATAATAAAACAACCCTTCTTCTACTACCCTCAATTGAGGGAAAAGATTTGAAGAAAATGCAGTGTATGTATCTATTTATTGTTGAAATTGACTGTGACCACTTCCCTGAGTCGGCTGCATAGAATCAGAGAGAAAATGCAGAAACTTACAGTAACTCTGATTTCTCATCATACAAAATTAAGGGATAACTCAAAGCTGCTCTTTCTGAAATTTGATCTGCTGTCAAATATATAAATGTAAAGATATATTAACAGCCCTAGCCCAAGGGCTTCCTCTCATTCAATAAATACTTAAAATACTTAAAACAGTGATCAGATGTCAACTGAGACTTGCCTCTGAGATGGTGACCTCACCTTTGGCCCAGAGCAGACTTTCCCCAAGAAACTGGCTGAAATCCAGAGTTTGTAAGGATGGCATACATACTCTGCTGTCTTTGTTATTCACCACCAATGTATGTCACTAAAGGGAACCAGTTAGTTTGTCATTCTGCTTGAAAATAGTTTTATCACTTCTACTGGTTATATGAGTAAAACATGCAGAATACAATTGAAAAATAAAATATAGAGAGAGCAAAATTCCTTGGCTATTCTATTTCTTTATATTCTAGCTTAATTAACAGTGTAAATGATTCACATTTTAGTATGTGCCCAATCAACATAAATATAATCACACTTTCTGGTTCATTGGCAGTCGTGTGTTTTTCACCATGGCCATTATTTACGTAGACTTGTTGGGCTCTCAAATGTGGCTAGAGTGATTGAGGAACTAAAATTTCAATTTAATCCTACTTAAATGAACTCACAGATGGTGACTATCATATTAGACGACTCAGATGATATATGCCTTTGAATTTTCTGTTTTTATATACTTAGGTCTCCAGACCTTTTTGCCACTTTATGGGTTCTTCTTTCTTCTACCCTAAGTTGACCTGTACAACTGCCTAACACTAGGTAGAGAAAGAGATCACTGAATCTTAAGGTTTTTTTCCTTTTTGTTTCTTTTTTGACCAGGACTACTATCAATCAGCAAGCAGCCTTCCCAAACGAACAATGACCAGCCCATCTCTTGGGACCCTAGCATTTATACACTCTCTGAAAAGTTCCCAGAATTTCAAATGTTACAGATTCACAGAAGCTATCCGCAGCTGGCAAAACCTTCCTCTGGTAGAGCATAAGGCAAATCATAGTTCCTGGGGACAATCTGAAGCAGCCTCCCACACCTGGGATTAAAATGAAAACCTATTTTTTTTTTTTTAAAGAAACCAAAATTCTCACAACATACTTGAACATTTATTTCCCTTTATTTTGCAGAATACCGTGTTTGAATTTTTTTTTTCCCTTCTAGGAATTGTCTTTAAATTCTGAACAAGCATGTTTTAAACAAGTGTCAGTGCCACATTTTTCACCACTACCTGCTAGGCATAGTGACACATGTCTGCAATCTCAGCACTTGGGAGACGAGGCAGAAGGATCATGAATTAAAGGTTATCCTCACCATAGACCGTTGGAGGTCAGGCTGAGCTTCAGGAAACCTTGTCTTAGAAAAACAAAAACAAAATTGTAACCACTCTCCAAAACACTTTACAATAACACAAGACAAAAAAAAGTGTAGGCTTTGAAATAACTGGATCTTCATTAGTTTCACAAGCTTTCATTTTTGCTCTTGTATCTTTACAAACGTTTATCTGAACCATGACACTGTGCTTCACAATTGTGCATTCAGGGACATCTCACTTATTGCCTTTGTCTCCTGGTGCATTTTAGAAAATAGATCCTTCCCTTTTTTCAATTTTTTTTCTAAAAAGTAACTTTATTAAAAGGAAAAGGAAGGGTGGCGAGAGTAAACACAGGCTTGAGAACTTGCAAACACCAAGTAGACAATAAGGAAAGGTTAGCCATTAAAAAGCAAAGATAGTTTTCTTTTGAACCACAGCTATTCAGTCTCTGTAGAGATTGTCAAAAATTGCCAGTGCCTCCTCTGATAAACCTCTTTGGCTATAATACTGCCACTGTGCAAAGCTTTCGATTACTTTCTTATTTCATATTTTTATAGTGTGTGGATGATTCTGTCTTCTAGTTTCTTGAATGTCTGATGAGTCTTGCTCTCCAACCTAACTATAATTTTTTTTTACATTTATTTATTTATGTGATGCTTACGTGGAGGTCAGAGAACTACTTGCAGGCTTTATTGAACTCAGCTCGTCAAGCTTGGCAGCAAGCATCCTGAGTCCACTGAGCCATCTCACAGCCCCATAAACCGTGATTGAGATGTACGTGTGATTCTGTTACAGATGTTTTCCTTGAAACTCTAAAGCACTGTTTTAGCTTCCTCTATTCAGTGGTATAAATGTTTTATGTGCCATCTCCTTTTAATTTTCTGGGTACCCCTATTATCATTCTTTCTTTAATTTGGCTTGTTTTTGATTTTAGCCTGGAACCTTGTAGGATCTGTTCCTTATATTATAACTGAAAGGTTTGCATAGTCTGTCACTTTCTGGATTACCTTTAAAAACAACAACAACAACAAAAAGACTAAACAAAATAACCATACGCTAATACTTAAAGATGAGAATTCTTGGGTACTATAGGATTTCTATAGTTCTCAAGTCTGTCCAGGCTGCTGACTTCTTTCCCTTTAGTGGGATCCTAGTGTTTCTGGTTTATTAGTATTGGACTCCATGTAAAACAGTTCTTGCTTTTTCCCATCAAGGACACCCTAATATTGGCTACTGTGCACAGCATTTACTGAAGTTCTTATGCAAAATGACATGGAGGACTATAACATAGGATAGTGAACAACTCCCAGATTCATTGCAAATATTATTGCTAAGCCAAAGGAATTTCTCTGTGTCTGTGACACCCCTTAAGCCCTTATTGCAGCCTCCACTCCACATTGTCTCCTTCTCCAGGCTCAAAGCCATTGTAGATTTACATTGTTTACATTTATAAGATTTCCGTAGTCATGGAAACCTCAGGTGATGATCCCTACCAAAGTCCTGGAGCTCTTACAGGAGGTGGCCTTTCTGTGCTACTTATCCATCATTCTCTTGCATGCTGCCATCTTCCCATTAGTCTGCTCAGCCAGTTTTACGACAAGGTAGTCATGGCTCCTAAAGATAAGTGACTTGACTAGGGTCACATAGCTGCTAAGTGAGAAGCATAGTTCTTTTATTGTGTGTCTAGAACACATATATACTAACCCAAGTAAAAGATAATTTTATTTAAACATAGCACTGTGTGGTCTGAAAGTAAGGCTAGTCTTGATTAGAATTGAAGACCTGAGGTCTGTTTTATCTCTGTGTTTTTCTTCTCTTCTGCCTCCTCAATTAAGTCCACACTGTCCAAAGGGTGTTTCTTAACTCAGATTTTCTAGAAGACCCTAACTGGTTTCTGGGCAACAGGAAGATTTATTCAGGCTCATTTGGTCAGCTGTGGTGGAGAATGGGCAGATAATGGGGGAGGGGATTGTTGTATGGTATAACATGGGTATTCAGAAGCACCTTGAATGAGGTGAGGTCTATGCTTATTATAATTGGAATCATGAACAACCCAAAGGCCTATGTGTTAAAGGACTGCTGCCACTTGGGATAATACTAGTAGGAAGTTGTAGAAAGTTTTAAGAAGCCTACAAGAAGATCTGTAGGTCATCAGCGGGTGCTTGTAAAGAGGGTTTGGGGAACAAGGCTCTCTTCCTCATTCCCATTTGTTCCTTGGCTTGTGATCTAAGCAGTCCTGCTCACATGCATGTTATGATGTGTTGCCTTGCCACAGGCTCAAAACTGGGTTACTTGGTCATGAGCTGCACTTCCAACAATATGAGCTAAAATAATCCTGTCCTCTTTTAACAGTTAATTTTATGAGTTTTTGTTGTTGTTGTTGTTGTTGTTGTTGTTGTTGTTGCGGCAATGAAAGCTGACTAATGTAGCGGTTAGAGGTAGTTTTTAGAGTAATATGAGCAAGACTGGCAACTAGCTGTGGATCAGTTTGTGTCTTCCAAAATATTCTATGGAGTCCTAAATCTCTGTTGCCATAGTGATAGTAAGGAGGGCCTTTGGAAGGCAGTTAAGTAATGAGGAGGGGAGCTGTCTCTGTAGGTTTAGTGTTGGAGACAAAAAGAACTGTCTACTGGAACCCACACATGCTGACACCCTGGTCCATCCTGATCATGGACTTCAGCTCCTAAAACTATGAGAAACAATATACTATTTAAACAATGTACTGTATGCCTTGATACTGTAGTAGCAGCCGCCAAGGTGATTAAGAAACATTTGATGTGTACCTACAAAGCATGAACACACTTACACCTGTGGAGTCATAGGCAGATTGTAAACATGAAGATAGCACTTTGTATCTTTAAGTCTTAGACTATCTGGCACATCATATATATCAAAAGCTTAATAAAAATCTGTTGACTTGAGTTCAGTATTTTTTTAAACAAATTTGTGTGAATGAATGAATAAATGAATATGCATGATGGGGAGGAGATCACTGGTTAGTATTTTTAAGAAGTTTTATTGACATACAAATTATATACTGTGCAACTTAATGGCTTTTTGTACAGCCATTGCCACAGTCCATTTTAGAAATGATTTTTATCATCCCAGAATGAAACCCACATCCCTAAGTCTACTCCCTAGATGCTCTCTACTAGTCACTTTTTTTCCTCATGACAAAATACTTAACAGAAGCAATTCAAGACAAAATGTTTCTTTTTAAAGTTTGTGAGAATATAGTCTGTAGCCAGGAAGGTGGAGGCTATGCACACTGTATCCAATTAGAAGAAACTTGAGTGCTGGTACAGTTTGCTTTGCCTCCTTCTGTACTCTGGGACCACAGGCCACAGAGGGCTTTCCCACCTCATATAGCCTAATTTACATAATCTTTCACAGAATGGCTCAGAGGCTCCTCTCTGATGATCCTAGTCTGTGTCAAGGTGACAATTGATAATAAACACCGTGCCTTCCTTCTGCTCAGCTGCTAACAACTACAAATCTAGCTTGACTTTCTTTGGTCTGGTTGTTTGGATATTTTATAAAAATTGAACCATATGATAGGTGGGCTTTACAACACCGGCCTCTTACACTGAATTCATCCTGCTTATGTATAAGTGGCACTTCTTAAAAATTTGAATAGTAATCTTTATATGGATAAGTCCACATTTTCCATATTCATTCATCAGTTGATAGGCATTTGGATTGTTTCCATTTGAGAGCTGTTATGAATAAGGTTGCTATGAATGTTCACATGCTAATTTCTGTATAGATATGTTCTTATTTTTATTTGTATAGAAACCTGAGAGTATAATTCCTGAATTACATTAGAAATTACTCAGAAATCCGTCTGCCTCTGCCTCCCCGAGTGCTGGGATTACAGGCGTGCACCACCGCCCGGCTGATCTGGTGCTTTGAATGTTTCCGGGTTGTACACTGAAGATAATTTCATGTAGTTCAAGCATACACACCAGCCAGGGCTGCTCATCCACTGTCCTGCTGTAAGAAAATGTCATTGGGATCTGTTTGAACTGGCTTTCTGGGATGCTGTGGTGGTTGTTTGTTGGTTTTGTCTGGGAATTTTTTTTGGTGGTGTTTGGGATTTGTTTGTTTGAAGTTTGTCTGTGTAGCCCTGGCTGTCCTGGAACTCACTGCGTAGACCAGGCTGGCCTCAAACTCATTGATCCACCTGACTGCCTCCTGAGTGCTGGAATTAAAGGCGAGCCAGTGGTTTCTAGAAAAGGGTTCTGGCAGAAGAGAGGTGCTGCCTCCTTATGAACCCAACACAGTGCTGAACGTGGTATAAATAAACATTTAGAGAATGTTTGGATTAGGTTCAATAATCTTTACCACAAAGGTTGGGAAAATTGGTGCTTTTCAGAGGTGTTTTGCTTTCTGGCAATACATAGCTAGAGCTACCTCAAGAGCCAGAATCATACACCAATCACTTATTCAGAAGGTATTTGTTATTACATCTTCTAGTGAGAGATATTAGAGACCTTCAGGATATCAGTATGAATTGATGCTTTGAATCCCATGCATACACACATGCATCTGCGAGACTCCACATCAGCAAAACACTGACACTTCATAAGGTGCCAGCTTGGACACATGTAGGACGATGCTCCTAATCAGAATTCCCCAAACAAGGTGTGTCCACCCATGTGTCTAGCTCCAGTACCTGGCTGTGATAAACTTGTTTCTGCCTAGTTGCCAATCAGATATTTATGGGTACCCTTAGTCATCAGATGATTTTAAATATAAACATGGTGATTGTACAGTTTGATTCTACTGATGAAAATAAACTTCTAATTTTGGGGTAGGAAGGCATTACTATTTTTAGGCTGCTAGGGTACCTCTTTGACAAGGTTTTAATGGATCTTCAGCAATAAGCACTGCTTTCTATTTTAGGGTTAGGAACAGGGAAGTGTGAACCTACAGCTGCCTATGTTTCTGTATTTTTTGACTTATTAAAGAATGAATTATCCATTTAAAATGTAATATATTTATTTAACACATGAATAACCGATAAAAAGGAGGAATCTCTCTATAACCTTTTATTGAGCATAAAGATTAGGGCTTTGTTTTAGGGTGCATGGGGAAGTGAAGTAGTAATGGACAACCTCACAGTTTTGTTAAGCCAGTGAAGATGTATATCTCTCCATACTGTATAAAGACAGCTTTTCAGCCTCTAATGCACCCAGATCTTGGCTCCAGGACACAGGGCTGTTTGGCATGAAAAGTCAGAACAGCCAAGAGTGTATAACTCTGTTAGTAAGGCACAAACTGGAAAGCCAGCCTGGGATACATAGCAAATTTGAGGTCAGCCCCAGCCTAGATACTAAGATCTTACCAAAACCAACAAAAGGGAAAGAAAGAAAACAAAGTAGCAAAGTAAAGTACACTTAAGACTCTGACCTAATGGTTGAGCCTTTGACTGCTTCATAAATGATGCCTGTATTGGATGCGCTGAAAAGTAGGGTTGGGACTTGGAGGAAGTTGGTTTTGTGGACTGGTGGTATTCTTGTGGATACTATCTTGCCCTGGCCCCTTCCCATATTCTCCTCTCTGTGTATCTGGTGGACCATTATAATGTTCTCCAGACATTTTCATGTTGTTCTGCTGAACTGCATGGTACCAAACAGCAATGAATTGAGTCCTCTGAAACTATGAGCCCAACCAAATATTTACTCCCTTATATTGTCCCTTAGGTTGTTTTGGTCACAGCACTACAAAGGTAATTACTACAGAGTCATAGTTGGAGACTAACTTTGGGGTTTCCTGAGCTGAATTTATGTGATTCACTTACATGGCTGGTAATTGATATGGGATCTAAGCCAGGAGCTCAGTTTCCTACTCAACCAAGAATCCGCATTGACCTCACCATTGTGGCAGGTTCTTAAGGGAGCCAGGTTTATGAGAATGTTATAAGAAAAGGTAGGGGTATGTGGCCTTTTGTGACCTGGAAGTCACATAGTGTCACTTTCACTGTGGACAGAGTGTGTCACAGCAAGTCAGGCCACCTAGATCCAAAGGAAGGAAAACAGGCTCCAGTTCTTCAAGAAAGATGGTGTCAAAGAATTTGTGCACTTGTCTAACTTGGCTCACAGCTGCAGCAGCATGAGTGTCCAGTAAGGAGAGATGTTAGATTCTTTGTCCCTCTGTTACTAGTCTTTGGATTTGACAGTTTGGTCCCTGACTAATATGTTCTATTATCTGAGGACCTCTTGTGTTTATAACTTTTCCCTGCTTAGAGCACTAGATTTTAAACTCATGGCTATGTGCATGCTGGACTGGTACTGTATATTGAGATACATTGTGTATTTTCTTCTCATGATATGGGTTCTCGCTGACTTGCCTGTGTTGGCCTTGACTTCCGGCTGTAGCTCAGGCAGGTCACCAGCTCACCATCATCTTGCCTCAGCTCCCTGTATGTAATTTGGAATGTTGAAGCCTCAGTATTTCATACATGTACATTTGATCCCAAGTGGGTGAGAAAGCAAACATCTCAAAAGCCATAGAAAAGACAGGGTGAAAATGTAGAATATTTGTGTCATTTTGACACAATATGTAAGCAAAATTTAAAAGCAATCCACAGGGGAAAGCATTTATACTTTAGATTACATAATACTTTCTAAAAAGATACCATCAAGTGAAATTTTAAACAAACTGAGTAAAGTATTTATTATCTAAACAGCTGACACTCTAGATGATACAAAGTCTGGCTCTAGGTTTTTGTGAGGCTTAAATAAGATTAAATGCCCCTGGAGAGATGGCCCACTGGATAAAGCACTTGTCATAGAAGTATGAAGATACTCCAGAACCTTCATAGACACAAGCAGGAGTGGACATAGCTGTAGTTCCAACACTTCAGAGGCAGACTAGGAGGATCCCCTGAGAAAGCAGACTAGCTAGACTAGGTGAAATGAGTGAACGCTAGGTTCAGGGAGAGTTCCTGCCTCAATAAGCCAAGAGGAAAGCAACAAGGGAAGATGTCCAATATCCACTTTGGCCTGACACACGTGCACATATGTACATTATACATGCATACACATGTATATATACATACATATACTTAAGAAAAATGAGAACATGTGTTCAGAGTATTAAATAAAGGATAGGTATCAATGTTTTTCATAAATGGTACCTATAAATTATTTTTAGAAATGGCTAATAGAAAGTAGACATAGAAGAACAATTCTTGAAACAACATAACCAACAGGAAAAATTTCTACTTGGGTTCAATTTCTACTTGATTAAATGTTTAAGTAGATGAAGTCTATGGTGAGTTTCCCTCATCTATAAAGATTTCAGATGAGAAAAATATGGCACAAGTACATTCCTGCTGACATTGGAGGACATTTTTCCTGCTGGTAAGAATGGAAATCAGCTCAGTATTTAGAGGAGAGTCCTCATTACTTACCCACACTCAAAGCCTGGTCTTCGACCTAGCATTGCTACCTGTGGACAAGCCAGCCTGAAAGTAGGAAGCTAGATATGCTGAAGGCTTGTGTACCAACAGCCTATCTTGTATAGGAGTGTGCCAGCAAGACCTGGCCAGTCTCCATGGGAGAATGCCTGCAGATGGTGAGCAGTGAGGTAATGTAGAGTCCTAGGGAACACTGCAAGTGTAAGGATAGAATAGCTTTCACAATTTTATGTTTCTGACTGTGTTTTTGTTAGAAAATGTTATGAAGATGAAAGTATGATTAGGAAGACACTTTTGTAAACAACCAGAAAACCTATTGTCTTTGAGAGACAGTATCATAAGGCCTTGAGTATATATTAATGAGATCTGAGTCTTGGTGAAAGACTGCAGTATATATGCTAATTAGATATAAATCAGGAAAGAAAATAAGCAGGGGCAAATTGATTTACAATAGTGGAGCAGAACCAGTTGTTTTCATTACTTTTCCTACATAGGCAAAAATGTAATGCTAATCTCTGATGTTAAATATTAATTTATCTTCTAGGAAATTTGTAGTAGAGTAAGCCTCAGTAAGTGGAACTTTTTAATCCTGTGTTTCCTTATTTTGTGTTCTTTTTTCTTTTCCAGAATATAACAGTGGAAAGGGTTCCAAACAAAAATATCTTACCCAATAATGTTTTTGTTGCTTAGGATTTTTTTAAAAAATAATTCATTATTTTTAAAAAAATAATGGTCTAGTATGTGCAAAGCTAAAGAAATGAAGAAAGACAAATAGTGTCATCCCAAAGAGGTATCTATAAGTCTTTTTAAAAATATATTTTAATGCCTGTGAGTAGCATGTATGTGTACCATAGGCATGCCTGATGCCCTTACTGGCCAGAAGAGGTCATTGGATCCTCTGAAACTGGAGTTACAGGCAGTTTTGAGTACCATGTGGCTGATTGGAATCAAACCCAGTTTCTCTGCAGGAGCAGCCAATGTGCTTAACCTCGGGAGCACCTCTCTAGCACTAGGTGTATCTCTAGAGGCTAAGTAACAAGTGAGTAGTAGAGGAGGAGGAACTCTGAATGTTCTTGGGCTTCTATTTTGAATGTGGCTTGTATCTAGTTATTTATGTTTAGAAGACATCTGAGCACCTGCCGTGTGACAGAGGAAGAACCAGTGTTAGCTTGTGTATAGCTCACCCTGACACTGTCATATCCATACATCCTAACGCAATTGTACTTCACTATGCAAATCACATGTGTTTTTCTAAGTAATGGTGTTTATGCAACTCAGTTTTATATAATGATGTTTTCCCTTTCATTTCTTTTTCTTTCCTTGAATTTCCTACAGAAGCCCTGGAGGGGATTTGGGAGCAAAAAAGAAAAAGAAGAAGCAGAAGAGAAAAAAGGAGAAGCCAAATTCTGGGGGCACCAAGTCCGACTCTGCATCTGACTCCCAGGAGATCAAGATCCAGCAGTCTTCTAAAGTGAGACCCTGTTTCCCTGCCACAGCTGTTTTCCCATGCAGAAGAGATGGGTCTGGGCGGGGCAGATGTGTAGCTAGTGTTTCCTTTGATTGTGTGTTGAATGGCAGGAGTAACTGGAGGGTGTTTACAGCCTCCCTGAATCTCACTGTGGCACCCCCATAACCAAGAGGTGCAGTGTGTGTGTGTGTGTGTATGTGTGTGTGTGTGTGTCCTCATTTCTCCTTCTCTTTGTAGTAGTATGTAGATCATAGTCATAAAAGTCTCTGGGAGCCTGGTAGGAAGTTTGGGTTTTTTGTTGTTGTTGTTGTTGTTTTGTTTTTGCTTTTGTTTTTGTTGTTTTGAAGTTACACTTAATCTGTGATTACTTTTGGTTCAGAAGATATTCACATTTTAATTTTCTGGGTGTCTGTCTAATTACCTGCATAGCACAACGCCATCTGGCAGCAGATTTCAGCAGGAGCAGCCATGGGTAAGTCTTCTGTTGACTTTGAATCAGCCTGGTCTGCAGTGGTCATGCCTCATGCCATTGCCAAGGGTGGGGAACACCTCCTCATGTTCTTCTCCCTTAGGATACCCCTATTTTAAACAACCAAACCAGTTGTCCTTCTGGACCCATGTTGGCAGGTCGCTGCTGAACAGAGGACTAGTTGTGCTGTATATGGGTCTGGTGATACAGTTGGTATCACCCCTGTTTATGGAGATTTCTCCTTCCTATCACACAGGACAACACAGTCCTGGTAGTGCAGGAAACCAGAGCCAAAGAAGTTGAGTTAGAAACATAACAAAAAAGATGACTTTGATGGTTATAGCTTCAAGAACATCTTTCTGGCCAGGGGAGCCCTGGGAGCGGGCCCTGGGCCTTGGCTCCATTATTCACAGTGGACTGCATCTCTTTGAGCTGATTTCCTTATCCTGGAAAGCCCATTTCCTTTCCCCGGTGTATAAGACTGTCATGAAGGTAAAATCAGATTGTTCTTAATGAAGGTTGATTTGTTTTCTAAAGTACAGTGCACTCCACAGAAGACAATACCTGCAAACTTTGTGAATTTCAGATTTTTTCACATGAAGTTTATATTATGTCATATAAGTCAGTCTGCGGGTAGTTTTGTCATTGGTGGTACCTGCTTTACATGAAAGAACCAGAGTCTCTGAGAAGGATACTTACTTGTCCCAGTTTAACCACGAGTGATTGAGGGAGAGAACAAAGTCAAGCCTTCTGCCCCAGCTTCCCTCTGGGTCTCACGTGATCAGTGTTCCACTAGACATAACTTCCAAGATAAATTGGGAAATCGCCATCAGCTTGCAAATATTTTTCTCATGTCTTGGTGTTGCTTCAGCAGATATGCATCCCTTACTGCAGTGTGGGCGGCTCTTTGCTTCTACCATGCCTTGGGCTTTACCCATCCCTTTACCCTCAGGGGTTCTGAGCACTTCTTTCTACTCTGGACACTGATGAGAGCTGCAGCCAACTGAGTGCAAGGAACTACTATTAGCATATGTGGTAGAGAGGGTTTGTTTTTTTGTTTGGTTTTGTTTTGTTAATTAGAAGCTATCTAACAGCGGTTCAATGTGGGCTTTTGTCCATTTTATTTGTTTTAAACTGGGGCACCCTACCCATAAATTTATGGCAGTAGTAGATACTGTCATATTATTACAGTGGACTACATTTAGAGAATAATCTGGTCTATACTCAAGGATTAAAATTATATTTGTCTGGATTCTTAACAGATTGGTATACATGGTGCTGGGGATTGAACCCAGGGCCTTATGCATGCCAGGCAACCCTTTGACCTGACCCATAACCCCAACCCTTTCTTACAGACTTTTTAGTGACTTGGACAAATTTTTCCTAAGGTTTCAGTTTAGAAAGTAATGGGAAGAGCCGGGCGTGGTAATCCCAGCACTTGGGAGGCAGAGGCAGGCGGATTTCTGAGTTCGAGGACAGCCAGGGCTACACAGAGAAACCCTGTCTCAAAAAATAAAAAAAATAAAAAAATAAAAAAAAAGAAGAAGAAGAAAGAAGGAAAGTAAGTAATGGGAACAGGATATATATAGTTGGTCTTTAGTATTCTTTAGGAAGCAGCTATAACAAGAAGGAATTCCTGCCGCATCGGTAAGAACATAGTAGTGAGTGGGCAGTTGACTGGGGGCTAATGCACATTCTCGCCTTTCTCCCCAGGTGGTGATACTATGGAAGGTGAATGGATAGATTTAAGAATGTATCATAAGGTGAGCGTGGTGGCGCCCGCCTATAATCCCAGCACCCAGGAGGCGTAGGCAGGACGATTGTGAGTTGGAGACCAGCCTGAGCTACATAGGGAGACTTTGTCTCAAAAAAGAAAAAGAAAAAACTAATCCTAAGGCTGGGGCTCTGGCCCACTGGTTGAGCATTTGCCAAGCATGATGTTCAAGGTTTGCATTTAATCCCCAGCACCTCAGAAATAATCACAAAGTTACAAAAAAAAAAAAAAAAGATGAATTTCCCTAATTCAACATGGATAGGTTTGAAAATTGTACTTACTTGCACCTATTTTCAGAAAGCATTTAAATAGTGAGCATCAGGATATGATTGTGTCACAGATGGCTGTTACTTGTAGCACAGCCTGGTGCTGCTCAGTAGGTAAACTAGAAACTACTTACTCTAGGGTCTCCCTGGAGCAGGGGTATCATTGGTTCCTTTAGTACCAAGATACTGCTTCATGATTACTGCAAAAGAATTTGCTTTTAATGTGTCTTGGAAGAGTTATCTCAGCTATCAGAAAAGAAAAATTACTGTAACAAACTAGGCTCTATAACCAGGTATATTTTATTTAAGCCTGGGTTCTACTTTGCATTTTTAAGCCAGAGTTAAATGTATTTTCAAGCATTGTTGTTAAACTGTGTTTTAAAGCTTGGCTCCTGTTGTAGGTCTCATAGTAGACTGTGCTAGAAGTTCAAGAGGCTATTAATTTATCAGTTACTTAAAGTATTAGAGAATGAAACAGACCCAAGATTTAAAAAAAAATATTTTTTTTAATTAAAGCTAAACACTTCACATGAGGTTATGGATATGAAATCAACAGGCCAAAAGAACAACTGGAATTAAAACAATTTACATATATGAGCTAAAAATAGTGAGATGCAAACTTTTCTGTTGGAAGAGAATTACATGACAGTTAAGTCTTCAGTGAATACTGAATGTGGCTGAAAAAAATTCAGAGCCAAGTGCTGTGGTTCATGCCTGTAACAGTTCCTACGGGAGAGGTCAAATTCACAGGAGGATCTCAGATTCAAGGTCAGCCTGGGCAACAGTGAAACCATGTCTCAACTTCTTAAAAGGCTGAGAATATAGCTCAGTGGTAGAGCATTGCGTTTCTAACATGTATGTGTCTCTAGCTTTAATTCCTAGTACCACTCCCAAAAGTGAGAGAAGAGAAAGAAGAGAAGAGAGAAAAAGAAACGCAGTGTTTAGAACAGGAAAATGTTGCCTTTAATTTGCTTTGTGGCTTTTGTCATGATTAGTGTAAGATAACGGCTTCTGGACTCAGTGGCAGTAGAGTGAGCACTGTTGGTGGCTGCTGAGTGGAGGCAGTGCGCTGTTGGCCTGCTGCAGTTAGACGCCATGGCTTTGTCTACTAGAGAAAGTCAGTACCCAAAGAAACCTAGTAAAAGGAGAGCCAGCCCGTGTTCCGCACTTCAAACGGAGAAGCCGTTATAATGGACTTATCTAGACTATAGATGTCAAACTCAGAATTGAGCAGAAGTCCAAAGTTGCTGCTTTACCATGGAGGTTCTTGATCCCTTTGCTTCATAGTCAGAGTGCTGATACACAGCGTAAGGGCTCTGAGGTTTCTTCCCACCATTTCTAAATCACAGTGGAAGGAATTTTTTGAGCAGCATCAAAATCCGTAAACTCGCTTATTTTGTTGGGGGAAAAAAGCCACTGATTTCTATATCCAGTCCCATGTGCAGTGTCTCAATTTGAATGTAGTCTCAGTTTCTGTGTATTATTTATTACACTTGAAGAATTTCAATACATAAGGATTCTGCAAGGAAAAAGCAAATACTGGCTTTGAGAAGGGACTGTTTTTTGCAGTTTAAAAATATTGCCCACTTTATCGATAAAAATCGGTTTTACGTAAAACTGAGACTAGATTCCCACACTGAGAACAAGCAGTGGGTGCCAAGGGTCAGGATTTGCAGAGAAGCCTCTCTTCTGCCTTCTGTCTCAGGGTTCCTCCAGTGCGGAAAGACTGGGTATGGTCCAGGGGGGAACAGCAGCAGAGCTTAGTGGTTTCTTTTTAACCATTTCCTTCCCAGCATAGTCCTAAGGTTCTCTTTCTTTCTCTTTCCTTCCTTCCCTTCTAATCATCTCTTGTCTGTCTAGTTTCTGTTCTAGAACTGTTTCCTCTGCCCCTCCATTGCTGCCGCAGAGCATTAACGCTAACAGCACAACCGAGGCTCCTGGCTGCCTGGCTGCTGTGTGACAGTAATGCATGCCCTGCATGTCACTCTTTGCCTTCTTTTCCCAAAGGAACAGTGGGACCAGCACAGATGGGCGGGGTCCTGAAGCAGAGGGTGCTTCTGTGTACTTAGAGTTCCCACACCAGCAGAGCCCCCGCTGAACCCGCAGCCCACTGGCAACCTGCAGCAGTGCAGCTGTCTCATCTCAGTACTCACAGCTAGCCTCCTGCAGGCTTCCAGGAGGTGGGGCAGTGCTTGAGGCCAATACGCACAATTGCCTTGTTCAGAGGCATCGGAAGCTTCCTTATGTCGTGTGTCTCTTTGTGTCTGTTCTTCCAGAATCCCACCATCCCTATTCAGAAGCTACAGGACATCCAGAGAGCAATGGAGCTGCTGTCTGCATGCCAAGGCCCAGCCAGGAACATTGATGAGGCCACAAAACGCAGATACCAGTTCTGGGACACACAGCCAGTGCCCAAATTGAGTAAGCCCCTATGTGTGTTTCCACAAGTCAGGGTGAAGGGACTTCAGTCTTGTGTCACTCAAAATTAGCACAAAAGCTAGTATCTGTCTTCTTAAAGTATATATACTAGGTAGGGACATTGGTTTTCAGTATCATTGATTGTAGGTTAATTGCTGTTCCTGTTACATTATCCAATTTTCTAATATTTGAAATGTGTATTATATATATATATAATATATTATTAATTTTTATATATTATAATATAATTTCTTAATAAATTTTCCTGTGTTTATGAGTCTAATATAATATATAATACATTGTATAGGAAAAATATGCTATACATGATGCATAATATATAGCATACATATACTGCACAGAAGAGAAATTTTTTTCTCTTTATTCTTATTCTTCTCTTCTGAGCTTCATAAAGTTGGGTTTTTTCCTATGTTTTTTTTTTTTTTTAAGATTTTTCTATTTCCATTGGATACAAATGACTGTTTTGCTTATGTGAATATATGTGAACCATCTGTATGCTTGGTATCCATGAAGGCTAGAAGAAGTCAATGAATTCCCTGAAACTGTAGTTAAAAATAATTTTGAGGGGGCTAGAGAGATGGTTCAAGCTGTTAAGAGTAGTACTGGCTGCTCTTCCAGAGGTCCTGAATTCAGTTCCCAGCAACTTCCCGGTAGCTCAAGACCATCCTATAATGTGGTCTGATACCCTCTTGTGGCATGCAGGTATATATGCAGATACCTGCTTGTATGCAGGTATATATACAGATACTTTTTTTTTAAGTTTTGAAGTACCATGTGGATGTTAAGAACTAAACTTGGATCCTCTCCTAGAGTGGTGAGTGCTCTTAGCCACTGAGCCATTGCACTAGCACCCCATCACTACCACACACACTACCACACACCTCCCACTACATTAGTTTTTAGCATTTTCCATGCCTTGGGTATTCTAAAGGATTCAGAAAAGAACTTTCCATAATAGCTCACTAAATGGATAATTGCATACTTCTTATCAGGATTCTGAACACACTGTACTGACATAACATATCATATGGGAGTTGGTTTGAAAGTAAAGGCTCTTGTGGGCTCTGTGCATGTAAAGGATTGTAACAGGGTCTTGTTCCTAGGACCAGGCCTGCTCCATCAAATCCCACTTAAGACTTCTCCCAATTAACCTGCTATAGACATAATTATTTTTCTCTCTTATTATGCATAGGTGATATAGTTGTCATGAAAGTATTCAAATTATATGACAGTATGAATGTCCTACAATAGACTTACAATTGTGCCTATTTATGTTTCGGTTATTTAGGTTTCAAATAGCATAGGAAGGGTCATTTGCCACATAAAACCCTGAAGCAGCCTAATAATATACAGATAATTCATTTAGTCATTATAACTCAAGGAGTAACATTTTTCTGAGCATTGAGGTATTAGTTGTAGGCTTTCCAATCCTTTCCCCACAGATAACCTCAACAGCTTGAAAAGAGTAAGACTCTAAGTGGGGGGTGGGGAGGAGAACGGAGGGTTGGGACTGTATCTCAGTGTAAAGCACTGGCTTAGATCGTGGGAAGCCCTGTATTCATCCCTTGCTCTAAAGGGGAAAATATGCTTTTTGTCTTTCAATTTCTAGAAATGTGTCTGCTAATGAAGGAATATTCTTTAGACTACTTTTACAAAGTCTTTAATGACACTGAGTTAAGTGAGTAGTAGCTGAAGGATCTAGGTTTAATGATTTTGATGGACTAGGTGTAGCTGAAGGTGGTTCACCAGATGCTTTCTGCTCTCCAGAGAAGATGACACCACCTCAGGCCTCCTTTAGGGAAGGCTTGCTTTCGCTCATCCTGCAAAGAATTACGTCAAGGTTCTTGGAATGCTGGAGCTCTTGGTGCACTTCAGTTCTCTCAGAGGCCATATCTGGTGGTAGAACCTTGTTGGGGAAAGGAAGGGTTGCAGAGATGCACATGTACAGAGGCATCTCTAGTCCCATCTGTCTGAGGGTTGCACAGTCTAGGCCAAACACTCAGCTGTTCTGAGCTGTTCTCTGTGTAGGTTCATCTTGTAAGAGCCAAGCCTTAAACAGTCATCATGAGGACACTGTCAGGGAATGGGCAGCAGTGGGGCCATGTGGACTTCCCTGAGGATATCTGAGGAGCTGATAGAGGTTATACACTTCTCATAGAAGGATTCTGTGACAGATGGACTAGACCCTGAGGGTCCTTACTCAGCAGATGGAAAATGTCAGATATAGGACAGGACACAGGTCAAGAAATGCTGATGGGAAATGGACAGAAGAAGGGATATATTAGGGGGCCACGCAGAGCAGGCTTAGATATCTTTCATAGGAAAAAGCTTTAGTTATTGAAAGATGCTGGGAGAAAATGACTTGTGAGCTTCTGAGAAATTCTAAGGACTGATATCTTAATGACCAGAGGACCAGACTCAGGAAAGAAAGGAATACCCTGAGCCATGGCAAACTCCTAAGGTCAAAGGCTACAGTGCTGGGAATAAGGAACATACAGGGTATGAGGCCCTACGAAGGCAGGCAAGAACCATGGAGAAACATCTGTATTTATTCCAGGCACAAGACATTTAATATAGAGAATGAATTGGAAAAGGGAAATTGAGAGCTGGGTCAAGAGCTTAGTTTATAGAGTGCTCACAATAAACAAAGCCTTGGTTTGATTCTCAGCACCTCATCAGTCAGATGTGGTACCTGTCCATAATTCTAGCACTCAAATAGAGATGGGAAGATCAGAAGTTGAAGGTCATCATGGGCTAAATAACAAGTTCAAGGCCAGCCTGGTATAAACAGGACACAGTTCTACCCCCAAAAAGAGTAGGGAACTCAGAAGTTACTAAAGATGGACCCTAGTACAGACTATTTAGTGAGCAGAGCAGTAAAGGTTCGCAGAAGTAATCAGTTTAGAAATCTGGTTCAGGTTTTGCTGCTGGGAGGGGTCAGGTATCACTATGGCTTCTGTAATCTCAATTTGTGAAAATGTAATGAAAGAGAGGCCATTTCTAAGGCTGTTGTATCAAGCTTGTATCACTCACAGTGTGACAGTATACTGTAACCTAGGGCTGAGGCTATGAAATAATTACAATTTTATAATGCCATCAGGTGACATACAGTTCCTCTTTGCTTTAACTGATAAAATAACATTCCAAAGGAATCCACAATGATTTTTAATTATCACTATTTATGATTATTAATAACATTTAATTAATACCATTGATATATAATAAAGGATGTACTAATACAGCTGCTATTAATATTACTATTATTAATTAGATTATTCTGAGCCCAAGTCTTCTAAAGCTGAAAGTATTCTTTCACTTCTGTTGCTAACTGTTTGGGATTACCAGTCTACTATGAAATGTAATATCCTCTTTTTTTCTATTTCTCCAGATGAAGTCATAACATCTCATGGTGCAATTGAACCAGACAAAGACAATATCCGACAGGAACCGTATTCTTTGCCACAAGGCTTTATGTGGGACACTTTAGACTTGAGTAATGCTGAAGTGGTAAGACTTTAATTCAACATCTACATTTAAGCATATTGTGTCTAAGCGGCAGAGCGCCTTAAATTTGACATTTGCTTTGTCTTGTAGCTGAAGGAGCTGTATACGTTACTGAATGAGAATTACGTGGAAGACGATGACAATATGTTCCGCTTTGACTATTCACCTGAGTTTCTCCTGTGGTATGCCTGGCTGGTCACGAGCCATTGATGGATTGTTAAATCAGGAGGTCTTGTTTTGTTCCTGTGATCTTATATACTAACTGGTGTGTTTCTCTTCTCTACCTCAGGGCTCTGCGTCCCCCAGGATGGCTTCTGCAGTGGCACTGTGGAGTCCGAGTGTCTTCAAATAAAAAGTTAGTAGGTTTCATAAGTGCCATCCCAGCAAACATCCGAATTTATGACAGGTATGTGTTAAGGCCTGTGCATGTTTGTGTGTCCTCCAAATTATGATTAAACCAGGTTTTTAAAAATTACACAGTCCAGAGCTAGGTGACAGAGCTTAGTAATAAGTGCACACTGCAAGCATGAAGACCTGAGTTTGGATCCCCGACACTCCTATCAAAAGCCAGGAGGATGCGGTTGTCCAATAATTCTCATGCTCCAGGTTCAGTGTTCCATCCTATTTCAAAGAAAAATCTCCCTCCCTGTCTTTTTTTTCTTATTTTTCTTTCACTGTCTCTCAATCTTGTACATGTACACAGTATGTATGTATGCATGCATTCATGCATGTATGTATTATGTATAGAATAAACAAAGCCATCAATTAGTATTTCTTTAAAAATTAGCAATTTTAGAGGAAATTATAAACTCACATATGTGTGTTGCATTTTGGCTTTGGATTGCCAACCCTGAAAGTCAGATACTCAGCTGTGAAAGCCAGAGGTTTGATAGCTAATATGTCTGTTTACTATATGTGCTGCTTACCTGATTGATATGAACATGTGCTCTTAGAACACTGATTTAAATAAAATACATGCATATCCAAAGTCAGGACTGAGCTTTGAAGCCCTGGGAGGCTTATGGTAGCTTGGAAAAGTGTCAGCTCGGTCTGATCGCGGCCCTTCTTGGGTTTTGAGGAATCTGTTATGTTCTGGCACAATACCTTGCCATTTCTACACTGGGCAAGCCTGGGGTCTGGGGTCCTGGGGAATGAGGTGTGTGTGTGTGTGTGTGTGTGTGTTTAGTTGTGGGTTTTTTTTCCCCTCTGCATTTATATATGTTGCAGGAAAAATTTAGGAACTCTCTGAGGCATATCTGATCCAACATTCAAATTACACCATTTAAAATAAACCAAAGTTTTAAATTCTGATTGAGATCTTGGAGGCCAAGTCTCCCTGGCTTAGAATTCATCATTTTGGCAATGGATATAGAAAATAGTGTCTGGTTTGAGCTTGTAAAGGGCCTGCACAGTGCAATATTTTTCTTGAATATTATGTTACAGGATGTCTTTCATGATCTTATTCTTTGGAACTTTATGAGAATGTTGCCTTGCTTTTTTAAAGTGTGAGCTGATTGTCCCATCTGTTTGTCAGTGTGAAGAGGATGGTAGAAATCAACTTTCTTTGTGTCCATAAGAAACTGAGATCAAAACGGGTAGCCCCAGTGTTGATTCGAGAAATAACCAGAAGAGTGAACCTGGAAGGTATCTTTCAGGCTGTGTATACTGCGGGAGTGGTTCTTCCTAAGCCTGTGGCCACATGCAGGTAATAGCATCACACAGACATCAGTGTGGGATGGGTGGGGGCGGGGGGAGGGGTTACTACCATCTTGCTAGAAACATTGTTCTCTGATATAATCTACAGGAATTTGGGCTTGCTGGGGCTACTAAGTTTGTTGGTAGGTTAGGAGACAAACTAGTCTGAACTATTGTGGGAACCTTACAATATCGTATCAGTTCAGAAGTGCAGATGTGTCTGTTGGCTAAGAAAGAAGGCTTGAGCTATTTTATATGACATCATAACTATCCAGGCTTTCAAAGTTACTCCAGAGGGAGTATATTCAGACTGTTCTTAGACTAACCTGCTTTTAAGACAGCAAAAAATTATCTTGCTGGGCAGTGGTTGTGTACGCCTTTTATTCCCAGCATTTGGGAGTTCAAGGACAGTCTGGTCTACACAGTCTCAGTTCCAGGACAGCCAGGGCTATACAGAGAAATGAAAAACCCAAACCTCCACCCCACCAAAAAGAAAAAAAAAATAATAATAATAGTAATAATAAATTATCTCTTTCCACAGTTTCTCTTGATTCAAGTAGGACTAACCTTGGAATAAATATAGTACAAAACTATAAAATTACTGTAACTTACTAAATTATTACACTAGTAAATAGAAAAATGGGCATCACAGGTATATTTCAGTACAAAATATATTATGTGTCAAAACTAGAGTCATAAATTCAAGGACTTCTTCAGAATTATTAATTTTCTTCAGTGAGTATCCTATAACATACTGTTTATTTTGTAGAAATATTTTCATGATCTTAAACCTACTGGTTCACTTCACACAAAATCATGAGGCTCATTAAGAATTTGCATACCTCTTTTATTAAATAAAATGCAAAATGTTAAAAATGCAGTATTCTTCTTTAGGGGAAGAGATAAATGGCCACAAATTCCAAAGGGGCATAACTAGCAATGCAAGTCAGTTTTATGAATCAGTTTTGTTTGTTAATCTTCAAATAAATGAATGCATAGGGAGGGGGCCAGCACCCATCACTTTGCCAGCTACAGCATATAAGTATTAAGTAGATGCTTCTGGAAAAGCTAAGACAAAGTGAAACCTTGGTTGTCTTCCAGGTACTGGCACCGATCCCTAAACCCCAGGAAACTGGTGGAAGTGAAGTTTTCTCACCTGAGTAGAAACATGACCTTACAGAGAACGATGAAGCTTTACAGACTTCCAGATGTAAGTGAGGGCACACTGGCTCTCTGAGTTGGCAACACCACAGCTCTTGATGCAGAAGAGCAGGACTAGCCTCAGACCGAAGCTGTGCGTGTGTGCTGGTGGGAAAAGAGACTGCCGCAGCAGGAATGGATACTGTCGGGATTTCAGTATTTTAAGTTCATGCATTCAGAGTTGTATGTGATTAAATGCAAGTCTAGGGAAGCTTTGCATTTGGGGGTATTGCTTCTAAAGTAATAAGGAAGAAAAATCCAAGCTGCCCCTGACATCTTAACCACCATAGAACTCAGGATTTGGGTTTAAAGAAAACAGCTTGGGAGATGGAAATTCAGTTGTTACCTCTCTGTTTTTTCCCCCTAGTTTAGTTTTTTAAAAAAAGTTTAATTCTTTAGACAAGATCTTGTATTGCTCATAGTGACTTATAATTGACTGTGTAGCCTAGACTGGCCCCCAAAACTCAAAATATACATGCCTTAGTGTCCCAGAGGATGTGATTATAGGCATATGCACCAGTCTTGGAGGTTGTCTTGTGTTTTGTTTTGTTTGTGTAATGTATGTAGTGTGTGTTCATGTTCATATGTATATAGCTGCCCATGGGGTAAATCTGCATGTGAAGTCAGTGACTGACGTCAGTGTTCTTCTGTTACTCTCCGTCTTTCTCACTGAATTTGGATTCAGTTAGTCTAGCTAGCAAGCTTCCCCTAGGTTCCTATCTCTGCCTTCTGAAAGCTGGGATTATAGTTAGGCCACCAGACCCATGTGAACGCTAGGGATCGAAACTCAGTTCTCAGGTTTGTGCAGCCAGCACTGTAGCCACTGAGCCACCACCCTTCCCCTTCATCTTTGTAAACTGCTATGTTCACAGTGGGAAGGACTTGTTTGAGTTTTAAAAATTTTAGTATAGTTAAATGACATAGTGTGTCTCTCTTGGTTATTTTTACAACTGAGCATCTTCAAACAGTATATTTAGGCCAGTCATAGTCTCGAATTCCTATGATCCTAGCTGATGTAGGAGAATAGAGAGTTCAAGGCCAGCCTGCACTACATAAAACTATCCCGTTTTGTGACTGGAGAAATGGCTCAGCAGTTAATAGGGTCCCCACATGGTAGCTCATGCCATCTATAACTAGAGTCCCAGAACTTGACACCCTTTCCAGCCTCTGAACTATACACGGAGTGCATGACTGTCCATGCAGGCAAAGCACTCATACTAATTAATTAATTTAAAAAAAATATATTCTGTCTCAACAAAACACCACACACTTTTATTTTCATATGGGTTCTGAGGGGCAGGCACCATGAAACTGAGTCTTCTGCCTCTAGCCATCTTGGTGCCAGTCTGCCAGGGCCAGAGTTTTATAAAAGTTGACTGGGGAAAGATCCACTAGTAGGCTCAGAAGGTTGTTAGAAAGATTGGCTTACCTTCTGCCTGGTTTCCTGAGAACCATTTTTTTCTTGTCAGGGCTGATAACTTATTCATCAAAGTCAGTGAGAGCAGTCTATAGAAGGGCTGTGTCAGTTAGATGAAAACCATTAACGCTGTGCGGCCAAGTCCTAAAAAAGACCTCCAGTCACTAATATCAATTGGTTAGCAGCAAATAAAAGGTCCCCCTGTACCCAGTAGGAATAGGTCACACCAGGCATGATCGCTAGAAGGTGGACTGTCCAGACCCTCTAAGCTATGGATAAGATCTTCAGTTTGATGTTTTGCTGTATGTGAATTGAAATTAAAACTTCAGCCATACCTGATTGTTTCACCGGGTAAGAATGCTGTTCCATTTTAGTCTCTCAGGTCACTCACTGTATGCTAGGTGCAAAGGTCTAGCTTATTTGTAAGGGAAATACTCATTTGCATAGAGGTTTCCTTAAATCAAACAAAGAATAAGCAGTCTGATGTTAATGTGCTCTTCAGGTCTAAAATTCCCTTCAGATTTGTTGAGTCTGGCACCTTCTCTCTCCTGGGCTGGTTCCACTCCTGTGAGCAGCTTTCCTCAGCAGGCATGCTGTGCCTCTGGCATCTCTAACATCTTGGGGTCCCCAAGACAACTTCAATGTTATAGCTTCTTGTTCCAGTGTTTGGGATCCTCACATGATCTTCTGGGCTCCTCTAAAGGGCTGGGGTCACTTCTCCAGTTCTGCCCTCTGTAGCAGTCTAAGAACAGGTTGACTCTACCTCACTGCTGCTGCTGTTCTTGGTGATCATCTCATGGTACTGGCATCTCCAATACACTGGGGTCTTCTGCTGTAACTAGGTTTCACCAATAGGCTCTCATAGGCTACCTTCATGCTGCCAAGCCTAAACTTTGCATGACTCCTCAGTCCTGGGCCATCAACTCAGAAAGCACTTGCCAGAAGGTTTCACCTCTGTGGTGCTAGTCTCTTCTTAATTACTGCTAGTTTCTTAGCTCAGGCTAACAGCATCAGTTGTCCCAGTAGTCTTCTACTCATCACTCTAGAGCCAGGGCTATATGACTAAAGCTCCTGAGTTCTGCTGCTTGGTGGAGATGGACCATGCCCCCTCCCCCCTCGTTCTATTACATTACAGCCAGTGTTCTGTTTTCCAACTCCTTCACTGCCTAAGCTTGACTGTGCTGGAACGTGTTCTGTAGATTGACCTTGAATTTGGAGATTTTCATGTCTCTGTCTCCTGAATGCTGGGATTAAAGGCGTGTGCTACCACACCTGGACCTAAGCTTTTCTCTACTTGGAACCTGATCAGTCCCAGGCTGGCCTTGAACTCAGAGATCTGCTTGCCTCTGTCTCTTGGAATCAAAGGTGTGCATCACCATGCCTGAGCCTAGCTTTTCATGGCACTGTTCCTCGGGATCCAGATCTAAATACATTTCTGGATTGTATTCATCCCAGACTAAATGTCCAAATGAAAGCAATAACCAGGTAATAATAATGCCTAGATACAACTATTCCTCGTTCAATGGCAAATACATAAGCAATAAGCTTAGGTGGATGGGATCATGTCACTCCTCAATGTGTTACCTCCTCAGACACAGGACTTAGCTCCATCGCACTTCCTGTTGCCCTTTTATTACTAGAACCACACCTTTTGTAATTTTTTTTTCTTTCTAAGTTTACTACAGCTCAACATACTCTTTTTTTTCTTTTCTTTTTGGTTTTTTTTTCAAGACAGGGTTTCTCTGTGTAGCCCTGGAACTTACTCTGTAGATGAGGCTGGCCTCATCTACAGAAATCCCTCTGCCTCTGCCTCCCAAGTGCTGGGATTACAGGCATGCGCCACCACCGCCCGGTGAGCTCAACATATTCATGAGACTAAACCACAGCACTGGATTTTTTGAGACCTCCTTTGTCAATGGAATTAAGTTGACTCTCTCCACTTAAACCTCAGGCAGTCTTTGGACAAGGGGGGAAAAAGCCACATTCCTCAACAAAATATCACAAGAACAGTATGTTGTTTATTTGACGTTAAATCTTTCCAAGCAAAATTGGAAGGAGGGGGCTTAAAAGTAAAGGAATTTGAATTAGATAAAAAGCAGGATTAATCAGTCAGCATGTCTGAGCTCTGTGCTGTTAAAAGGGATTTGCTTACTAGGACACAAAGTGTGTGCATAGTCTTTAATAATGCTTGGTGATCTTAGTGTTAGAAACCTTCTCTTAATCATGTAAGTAACCATAAGGAGTGCTCCTAGCTCTGCGCTGGAATCCATGAACTCTGAGGAGCTCGTGCTGTGTAGTTTGCCAGATAATACTTGCTTTTCAGTGGAGTTCTTAAGTTTAACTTAAATATTTACACAAACCTCAGATTACATGGATTGAGATTACTAGTTGAGGCTGGGAAAGTATCTTAAATCAGAAGCAGCATTTACTTAGGAAATGTAACATGCTCCCATTAACTGGGACAGTTTCTTTGCTTTATGTCAAACCTCCAAAAAACATGACTAGTTTATTCAGTTCTGCAAAAGCATCCTATTTTTACTTCAGTTTAGGACTTCCTACCTATTCTTGAAGACAGTTATAATTGTCTCAGCTACAAAGCTTCATAACTGTAAATAATCTTGTCTTTTGTGTCACTGTTGTCCAGGCATTCTACACTGAGCTATATAACCCAGCCCAAGAGAAAATAATTTTATGTGACTTGGGTATACAGACACATTTTAGAGGACACAGAACCCTGGAAATCCCTAGGTAATAGGTGATCATAGCTGCCACTGAAGATAAAATTGGTCTTCCTTCTTGGACATCTATGTAGGGTCCTTCAGAAAGTATAATGATCTGATTTAGGGAGTTTTGTTGGGTTTTTTTAAAAATCTATTTAGTTGTCTCTGTGTGCATGCATCTCCTCGAACATGTGGGTCCTGGGGGTAGAACTCAAGTGCTCAGAGCTGGCCATGGGCTTCCCTGAACCATCTCACCAGCCCTCACCATCTTACTTTTTATTCTGAGAGTTGTCCATGTATGGAGGTCAGAGGACAACTTTGTAGAGTTGGTCACAGGTGCACATTACAGCATATGGCTTTGATAAAAATGTGGATTCTGAGGGTCAAGTCCAGGTTATCAGACTTGTTTAGCAAGTACTTTTATTTACTGAGTCTTTTCCTAGGAATTTTTAATTCAGAAATATTTAAAAGTAATTGAGAACAAAAAAAGTATATTAGTATATTTGTGCTATTTCTAAAGTTATCCAGTATTTCTCCAAGGGGAAAAAAGCATAAAATGTGATATTTCTCATATCTGTTTAATTCTTGGTATGTAAACCAGTTGGTAATGTTCCATTTGATTTGTTTGGTTGAGAAGATAGGACACATTGCTTAATAATGTTATCTTTGTGGGAGTACTTGTCATCCCTTTGCCAGGTGCATGGATGGACTTGAGCTCCTTGGACATTTGGGTCCTGGGGGTGGAACTCAAGTGCTCAGAGCTGGCCATGGGCTTCCCTGAACCATCTCACCAGCCCTCACCATCTTACTTTTTATTCTGAGAGTCAGTTGTCTGTTTTACTAAGTTGCCCAGACTGGCCTTGAACTTGTAACTCTGTAAGGCCTTGACCTTGCAGTTAATTCCCAGGCCCCATCCTCTCTAACAGCTGGAATTCCGGAGGCCTGGCCTGTAGAGCCAGCTTCAGGCTTTAGTAGAATCCTGGTTCTTAATAACTAAAGCAAGTCTAGCGCCAAGAGTCTCGAACAAGTTTCCTCAGGCAGGGCTGTGGGCCACGCTTTGAGCACACAGTAATTCATTTACTCTCTCCTATTTAACTTCTGGCTTTGCTTTGTTTTTCTTCCAACAAGGTTACAAAGACTTCAGGTTTGAGACCGATGGAACCAAAAGATATCAAAGCAGTCCGAGAACTGATCAACATCTACTTGAAGCAGTTTCATCTAGCTCCGGTGATGGACGATGAGGAAGTGGCCCACTGGTTTCTCCCCAGGGAGCACATCATTGACACATTCGTAGTGGAGGTAAAGAGATGAGCTGATAGGCTAATCCTGAGAACAGGTTGGCACTTCTTTGAGGAGGATCATGGTGTGCCCATGGCTTTCCTCCATGGCTTCTGCTAGCCCTGTAGGGCTAGTCCTGGACTAGCGCGCCTTCACTAGTTACGCCTTCACTAGTTACGCCTTCACTAGTTACGCCTTCACTAGTTACTAGTGAGAAGTTAGGCTACATTTCTGTTTATTGTGCCTCTGTTCTTCTCATTAGGAAAAGCTAATAATTAGTCACCCTAGACAGCTATGCTCCAGACTTTAATATTACTTTCACTTTTGTGTAACTGGCTGGAATAGGAATTGCCGTAAGCTTCAGATGACGAGAGAGGGAGGAGAAGGAGCGATCTAGACTCTGACCGATGCTTACTAGATGCATTTAACATGGTTTGTTTTTCAACTTTATTTTATAAATCTGAGTTGGTTGTTCAGATGTTGTCTCACTTGGAGGCTCAGCGGTTGAAGTAAGGTTGGACTGAGAAAGTAGAATTGGCCTTGACAAGCTATTGAAGACAGAGAAAGCCAGTTAGAAGTGACTGCGGATCTGCTTGCATCACTGCGCACAGAACTTACTTAGCACTGTCAAGTATTGCTGGCCGAATGATCACAGGAGCAACAGGGCAATTATGGAGAGACAGGGCAATTATGGAGAGACTGGCCTGTGGTAAGGGTAACTCGGGAGACATTTCTAGTGACAAGTGAACAGGCGGTCTCACTTCTTGACTTCTAAAGCCTCTTTGTACACCTGTGTGTCTCCAGAGCCTTGTAAGTTGCCCACTCTATAAAGAGTTACCCAGAGAGTTTCCCTGTGATAGACTAGATCAGTAGCTATTTACAATGCTCAAAATGTAGTAAGATTTTGGCATTTGTCCCCATGTCTTAATATAACAAAAGTAAACCCTTTGCATGTTACCTAAAAAAATCCCAGATATTTTTCTCCCAAAAATTAGTGAATGAATAATTTCACATTTTTAAAATCATGGTCCTTTTCTTGATTTTACTTTCAATTAATTGTGACATAGTGCCTTGTTTGAAGTATATGAAGAAGATAACTACCATGAAAGATTGAAGAGTTGAAAATCGGTGCATAATTTAACTTTATTTCAGATAATGGTTGGGTTTTCCCCTTTTGAGATGGGGGTCTCAATATGTAGCCCAGGGTATATTCAGGCCTGCTATGCTGCTCAGAGTGGCTTCTGGATTCTTTTCATTTTTACCTTATGTGTATGGGTGTTGTAGCTGTATGTATATGTGTGCGTTGCATGCATATCTGTGTCCTCAGAGGCCAGAAGAGGGCATCAGATCTGCTGGAACTATAGTTACAGACAGTTGAGATTGACCACGTGGGTGCTAACCTGGAATCTAACCTGGGTCATCTGGCTTTAGACCTAATGATCCTCCTGCCCAAGCTTTCTGAAAGTTGGAATTACTGATGTACACTACCACACACAATTCTTTTCAGATAATTATGAATACTGTTATATTTTCTGTTGAGCTAAAACTCAGTATTGGCAAACAAATCTTGTCTGTTTTTTGTTTTGTTTTTTCCTGAAGTAACTAGCTCTCATTATTCACTTCTAAGAACATGTGCCAGACACCAAAACTGGGTGGCCATGTTCTTTGAAATAGTGTTCTGTTCACCACTCAGTAGCTAGCTCTGAGTTCGGCCCTGTTTCCTCTTGACAATAGCCGTATGTGCTTCAGTGTGGAGGCATCCTCTGGTCCTCAGCCTGGATGGCTGCACATCTACTTCTGGCACTTGAGTGTGGTACGCTGGCTGCTCAGTCAGCCTGGAGAAACTTCCCATGTAGGACCAGCTTCGGAAGAGCTTGCCGTCTCCCTCGCACTTCAGCTAAACTTCCACCTGTCTGCTTCTTAGTCTCCCCAGCTTGAAGGGCTCCAACTGGGTTACAGAGAGGGTAGTCTCAGTTGTTTGGACAGAAAGATGGGTGTAAGTCAGAGGTCAGCATCAGTTGATCAAATGCTTGTTCAAGGAAACATCACTACTGTTGCTTCCCTGTCCCCCAGAGCCCCAGTGGGAAGCTGACTGACTTCCTGAGCTTCTACACGCTCCCCTCCACGGTTATGCACCACCCTGCTCACAAGAGCCTCAAGGCTGCCTATTCCTTCTACAATATCCACACAGAGACACCCCTGCTGGACCTCATGAACGATGCCCTCATTATAGCCAAATTGGTGAGTACTGAGTTGATTTTTGGACTACTTGGATTTCCTTAAGCAAACTTGTAGGTCCCCTACAAGAGCAGTGTAGCTCTTAACCATGGAGCCTTCTCTCCAGCTCCCGCGCCAGCTGCCTCTGTAATATAGTCTTCTAAGATGGTTCTCAGTGTGTGGCTTTACACTGTAGGCACTTAGCCTTATTTATTGTAAGTACCTGTTTAAACGACTGTAGAGGAATTGAATGTTATACAGGGATATAGAATACAAAGAACACATTAAGCCCTTGCACTTAAATTAAAACTTTTAAACTTTTTATATTGCAGAAAGGATTTGATGTGTTCAATGCACTAGATTTGATGGAAAATAAGACCTTCTTGGAAAAACTCAAGTTTGGTATAGGAGATGGCAACTTACAGTATTACTTATACAACTGGAGATGTCCAGGGACAGACTCTGAAAAGGTGAGTGAGCCTGATACCCCTGTCCCATGCAGCAGCCTTCAGGATCAAGGGACTTTATCTGTTCCTACTGTTTTTATTCTGTGTGAGAGAGATGTGTGTGGGTTAAGGGAGAGAGAGGAGAGAGAAATTGTAAATGGACTCAGTTAACTCAGGCAATCCCATACAGACACCCTTAGGATGAAAGGGCCTTTTATTTTATTTTTATTATGTGTGTATGAGGGAGAGGAAAGGGGGTGAGCACACACGTCACAACATACATGGAGATCAGAGGACTGATGATTTGAGGAGTCGTCAAGTTCTCTTCTCCCAGGGCTTCGAGGACTGAACTCAGGTCCTCAGTTTATGGCAGTGCCTTTGCCCTCTTAGCCAACTTGGAAGGAAGGTCAGGGGACTTTGTAATTATTTATTTTTGTTTTATGTACATTGGTGTTTTGCCTGCAAGTGTGAGGGAGTTGGAGCCCCAGGAGCAGGAGTTGTAGACAGTGTGAGCTGTGGGTGGGTGCTGGGAACCGAACCTCAGTCCTCTGAAAGAACAGCCTGTGCTCTTCCCTGCTGAGTCACCTCTCCAGCCCTCAAAGGGACTTTTTAAAACCCAGATCGATAGACTGTCCAGTGTTATTTGATTTCCTCGTCCGTTTGGTCTTACTATCCCATTTTTCTTTCCTTAGGTTGGACTTGTTCTACAGTAGATGGATATGTTATTTCTAGAAGGCTGACATTCTCATTTGTTAATATTCTATTTAGTGATGCCTGGAACTGTCATTCCAAAGAAGAATAAAAGCACAAGTTGAGTGAAACTGAAGTAGTTGCTAACAATCAGAATAGATGGCCAACTGTACACATTTCTAGTTAGGGTGTTGGGAGCCAGTCTCCACTGTTGACTAATATGTGGGAGGGATTAAAGGTGTCCACAGAGCTCTCAAAGTAAAAAGAGGATGTAGTCTTCCCACTCTCGAAGTGGGACTGTCTCTGTGACCCAAACAGAAGTGGCAGCATCGTGTTAAGAAACCCTTTGCTGTTGGTAGAGTCACTGCTGCTTTTCTGTTTCCTAAATGGTGATATACTTGTAAAACAGAACAAGGATCCATATGTGTATCACCTTACATGATGCTTCTGGAAGCATTACAGAATTGACATGTGGTAGACATTTATAAGGAGCAATATGAAAATGTACCAGTGACTTAGCACATTTATTATCCCTTAAGCATAGTAGCCAAATCAGCAAATACACAGGTCTATCCCATAAGCATAGCAGCCAAATCCGTAAATACACAGGTTTGTCTTTTGCTCTTTAGCAGGCCAGTGGATTGTTTCAAAAGCAAAGTCTGGGGCAATTGTTCAAGTGTGCACAGTACACAGCTCACTGATCAGACCTTGCGGCTGCTGTGCAATCTCATTTCTCAGCAAGGTCAAGGTGTTTGAGGGAAAGGAAGTCGAAGCTCTAAGGTCAGATTAAATGCCCAGAGGAGTGTAGTAGTGCTGTCAGCACACAGATGGTCTGAATGTTTTTATTATGCAAAGTTGCACATGTTCCTTTATGCTGACTTTAATTTATCATGAAAATTGTCATGCTAATGGAAAATGTCTTACTTGTAAATAAGTATTCATAATTTTGTTACTGATGTTGTTTTTACCTAGAATTTGAAAGCCAAGTTTCACAGTGTACATATATGTGTATATGCTGCCACTAATCCAAGGGAAAATACTAAACAAGGCCATTGTATAGACTGGGCCTTTGAGTCGGATGCCACAAAGTAGATACTTCTTCCTGCCTTTCCTACAGTGCCTCTGTTCCAGTCCAGACAACATGGCGTTTCCCTCCCTACTAGAAAGGAGTCACCAAATGTTACCTTTAGGCCGTCTCACCTGTTGGCTGTTCTGTACAGCTCACAAACTGAGAATGGTCTTTTTTTTTTTTTTTTTTTGAATAGTGGGGGGGACATCGTCCAAAGAATGACGTTTTGTAGCATGCAAATCTTACGAAATCCAAACATTTTATCAGAATACAGACACATCTTCATTATGTCCTACCTAGGGCTATCTCATGCTACAAAGGGAAATCAAGAAGTTGTGATAGACTGGACTGTATGTATTGCCTGCAAAGTAAAAATGTTTGCTTTCTGGCCTCTTGTGGACATGTCCTAAATAGGCCACAATTTGCGTCATCCCTGATACCACCACCAGAGGGGGCTGGCTCCTGGGCCCCACAAGTGGTGCAGAAGTGGGACCATGCTAGACACATGACAGATTTCTCACTTGAAACATGCCCAACTGTTGAATTTCTAACAGAACATCTTCAGGAAATGAAACTACCTATTCATTGCAGCACTGTGGAAAGTCAAGTAGTAGGTGAGTGAGTTAGTCAATCTGGATCTACAACTCTTTGGCAATTATTGCACTCATTTTTATGTCTTACACAAACTGAGTTTTCAGGTCAGATTTTTGTCATGGGCTTATTTACTATTTACCTCATGAGGAAACTGGTAAACCATCCCTTTAGAGATTTGTTTACTGCACATTGCAGTTACAGAGCTATCACTTTAGTTAATGGTGGTATCTTCATAATTTAAGCACATGAGCAGTTGGTATCTTAGAGAATCTGATTCAACCAGATCATCTGATTGGATATAAAATAGCTATTAAAACCAAATGTAAAAGCAACAGTCTCATGTTAAGTTACACTGCCCCATAAGGTTTCTTCCTTTCAAAACCAGGAAATTTGTCATCAAGTAGAACAAAGTGGCATAGCCCATTAAGTTCATCCAAAACTTGGGATGAAAAAGTTTTGTTATCCTATTCACCTCCCAAATTCCAGAATGATTTCCAGACAGGGTGGGTTTGTAAAGGCCCTGATAGCTCCACCGCCCCTCCCCCCCATCACTGTCTTGTCTGTCCTTGTGCCACATGTCAGTCACATTACTGCTGTAGTAAGCTTGGGCTTAGGTTTGGTTTACTGTTTGTAATCTTGTTTGCTTTGATTTTTGTTCGTTTGTTTTTGGTGCTGGGGATCAAGCCAGGGATTGTATGTGCTGTTAAGCACATATTCTGCCCCAAATGTACTCTTGATAGACGTTATATACTACAAGGAAACTAATGATGTGCGGGGAGGGAATTCTTATTAAAACAACCTTTTCAGGCTTTTTTTCCTGTGTCAACCAAGCCTTTCTCCCAGGCCTGCATTGATGCTTACCTACAAAGAAAGCCAAATTACCACAAAGTAAAACTGATATGCCGCTTCTGAAGGCAGTGTCCTGCTTGGCGTTCAGTGTCTCTCTGTTGCAACTGAGGACCTTCTTCAGCTGCTTCGCCCACCTTGCTAGCCCACCACCTTGTCTGTGGCCCATTTTCCAAGTTCGGTAGAGAAATGTTAAGTGCTGTAGGAAAACTGATGTTCTTGCAAGCAAGCATTGTACCAGCCTTTAAAGCAGTGAATTTATATGCGCATGGACATTAGTCTTAATAAACTTTGGTTTTGTTAATCATTGTTTTGAGTGTTTTCTGTATTTCATGGTTTTAAGTTTTAGCATATCTGCCCCACCCAAAGAGAAAAAAACCTCCATGCAGGATCCCAAGAATATATGTAAATACATTTGATTTTATTTGTTTCAGTGCTTATTTTGACCATATCCTTACATGAAGTGACAAGTCATATAAAACTAATTTGAAATGGGTTTTTTACTTTTGGGTGGTTTCCTTATCTTATTAGGGTTGGGAATGAGTTTCTTTATTTTAAGGGGTTGTAGTGTTACAGCTGAAGTTTGTCCACCTTCTGCAAGCTTCCTCTTACTAAGTTTTGTAAGGTCATCAAATGAAGTGTCCAAAATCTCTGTGTCCTGGCTCTCCAAAGGTTCAGTCTCGAGAATGTCTGTGGGATCTTGGGTTCTATCTGGAAGCCATGGCACATTTAAGCTGGGTACCCTGGGAATGATGGCTCCTACTTCATTAGCAAAGTCCATGGTATTCTTTCTGAAACCCAAGGCTAGCACACATTTTAAGCCAATGACGGGAGCAATTCTCTGGCTGAGCTGAGGTACCTGACAGGCAGGAACAGCTCTGCTTAGACTCAGCTGAATCAAGTGTGAGGTAATGACGGCAGGCTTGACTGACTTGCACACTAGAACCAGGAGCAGCTCATTCCTCTCCAGAGCTCTGGTGACTTCATTAACACCAATGACCAGCTGTTTTCTGATGTGTACAGATGTCCACCCTGATGCCTGCAGATCCCCATCCTGCTCTTTTGGATCCTTGTTAATCTCAACATCTGGCCCGCACCTTTGCTTTTTTATAAGAGCTGATTTTTTCCTTTTCTTCTTATCTTCAATTTTCTGAAGTCCAATAGATTTAAACTTGTCTTCCAGAGTCTGTAATATAAAGTGTATGTCTTCTCTCTCCAAGGTGCTCCAGGAAATAACATAAGGGTTGTTCAGTGATGTCTTTACAACCGGAGGTCTAGTCTTCCGAATAGAGCCCCTCTTTGGAGCCTGAGGGGCTGCAGCCATCTTGAAAACCCTTGGAAAGAAGCCCTCATATTAGAGATGCATAAATACCCCCTATTTTTTTTCATGACACTCAACAAGCACGTGACAGGGACTGGTGTTACTCTTCTTACAAATTTGTTAGCCTCTTCCAAACTCTAACTGGACTTCCACAAGTTGATTTTAAAGATGTTAAAAACATTTATTAGGTTTGGGTCACATAGCACATGTGGTCAGAGGAGAGCTCTCAAGGTAGATTTTCTCTGTCAGAGTCTCTCGGGGTTGAACTCAGGCCACAAGCTCGGTAGTCTAAATGCCTTTCCCCTCTGGACCATCTTGCCAGCCCCTCCTTCGTTCATTCATAAGCACATTTACTGAGCTACTGCAGTGGGCGGATGGTGTTCCAGACAGCTGCCCACACAGCTTACCTCGTCTGGGCACCGAAGTTCATAATGAACCAGGTCAGATTTTAAGAACCAAAACAGTAATCTATGTCCATGCTAAGATTTTGTAACTCCTTTGTTAGTCTCCCCTCCTCTCAAGATCCCCAAGTTCCTAAAACATCTGAGACATGCAGGCACATATTTTCCCTCTCACGTGATTATAAGATGACTGCTTTGGCGGGCAATCTCATGAAACAGGAAAAAATTGTTAAGAAATTTCAGAGATTGAACCATTAGGGAGAAATAAATGAGCTTGAGCTCCTTCCAAAAGCAAATTCAAAACAAGACACTGGCCAGGCAGTGGCGGCGCACACCTTTAATCCCAGTGCTTGGGAGGCAGAGGCAGGCAGATTTCTGAGTTTGAGGCCAGCCTGGTCTACAGAGGGAGTTCCAGGACAGCCAGGGCTACACAGAGAAACCCTGTCTTAAACCAAAAATACAAAACACTAGTTTATTTGTTCTTCCTAGTGGAGAAGGTTAATATAGTAACCTTACAGACAAGTTAGGATGTTAACTGCACTCTTATCGGGCATTCATTCATTTAGATCCTGCTTATCCTTCCCCAAGCAACTGTATACTTCCTCTTCTCCGCCGTCTCCTTCCTAGAGTTCATCGGAGAACTCTCAAGACCAGGTTGACAAGCTTCAAATAAGTCCGCTCTACTTAAGGTTCCTCTCATTCAGGGCACTTTCTCCACGCATCCTAGTTCCTAACACAGAGTTCACCGGCGTGGATTAGGAAGCAGACTCACTGTACAACTCACAGCTAGGTTTTCTGAAGACTTAATCATGGCTCCATCTTAGAAACAACCTGTGGCTGACTCTCACCCTAGAGCTTACGGAGTTGGGATTCCTGTGCCTCAGGTGCTGGTCAAAAGCTGCCCAACATTTAGAGGTGTTGGTGTGGGACAGGTGGCATTTCCAAACTAAACAGCCTTTGGAAATGGCGTTACAGGCTCACAGTAAGAGCTGCAATCTTGATTCTGTCAGTGCTGCCCACTGCTACAGTCATTGGCTATTAATAACTGCTTCCTTTCCCCACCATGCACTGCACTATTCCAATCGATGCCCCATTAGCTGCATGTTCCCAAGCTCAGAGATGTAAGAACAGCAAGAACAGGCCATCCAAATCTAATGAGGTGACTGCCAGCAGTTGGTAGCTAGCTTTAGGTAAAATGACCAGGAAGCAAGACAAACGGTCCACCACAGCTCTTGCCAAACTGCAAGTCAGTTACTGTACTTGCCTTGCACGAGGGACACTCACAGTTAGATGGTCTGCAACCAAGGGACTGCAAGATTGCGATGCACTTCACTGATACTCAAGAACCTAGAAGGGGAGATGGAAAAAAAAAAAGCCAAGTCTACATAAAGTGCCCGCCATGCAATACAGAATTTTTAAAATGCTTAAGAATACAGAGCATGCTCAAATACCTTGCCAACGATGTCTGCAGGCTGCTACTGCCTACAGGATCGACTGCAAACTCAAAATGTTTCCCTTTTCACGCTCCCATTTCACCCACCATGTATATTACAGATTCTGGCTATTTAATGAGGCCTCTGGTTTCTCGTGTACTTATTCAACTCACACTGTGTCTGGTATGGCGCTCACATGCCACATGGGTTTTTTTTCCTACCAAATTATTATGAATCATCCTTGATGCTGCAGGCCATTAGGCACTGGGGAAAGCAAAAAGCTTCTGCGAGTAATAAAAACGGCTTACTACCTAAAACCAGAGTAGTGAGATACCTTGAGGAACAAGCAGTAGCGGCCTTAGTTCGAGTATCTGGAAGAAACGACTATAACAACCTCTTAAAGAATTCCTTCCAAAGGAAGAAGGAAGCAGGCAGTGAGCGATCCCAGAAGAGTAGTAAAGTTCGGTATCGCCCGAACAGAGAAGCTAGAGTTGGAGTCATTGGGTAAGAACAAGCTGGTGACTCCAGAGAGCCTTTCAGGAGGGTGGCGCGATTAGAAACGCGTCACAGACCTTGATTTGGTGAAGAGACCCTGGAAAGGCTGTCCGCAGCAGAGACGCTCCCGCGGTCTCGGAGAGACGTCACAGCACGCGACGGAAGGAAACCTCCGGAGCCAGGGATCCACTGTGAGGCCAGCGGGAAAGAACCTCGGGACGACCGGGCACTGGATGACCCCCGCCCCGCGGTGGCCCGGGTGCTCACAGGCTTGGGACTCGGACCACAGGGACGCACGCGCCCACCTGTGCAGAAGCGCCCCGCGGAGACCACGCGACGGATCGATGCCCTACAGCAACTCGGCCACCACCGGGACCCCGGCGCCGCCTCCACGTGCGCCTGCACTGCGCGTGCGCAGAACACGAGCCCCGCCTACCTACTTGTCTGCATCGCGTCCCTCCCAGTTAGGGGCGTCAGGCGTAGTGTAGCGATGTCTCGGGAAAAATCTCTAAACCAGGGACAGAGCTCTGAGCAGCACTGCGCAGCCGTGCATTCTATCTCGCGAGAGTCTGTGGTTGCCGTAGCAACCAGCCTGGCTCGCTTCTGACCGGTTGTCTGCAGATGATGATGTACCGAGCAGTTCCTGGAGCCTGGTTCTGTGAGAGGTTTACCCGTCCTTTTGGCTCTCCGTATTTAGCCCAGTTGCTTCTACCTCGGAACTCTGACCCGCTGTCTCTTTCCGTTCTAGGGACGCAAAGCTCCAGCCCTTATAGCCATCCATTCCCCTGCACAGGTCCCCGCGCCACATAAACCAAATAAGTAGGGCTTATAGGGATGCACGTCTTTACAACTTATGTGAAGAATCTTGAGCCCAGGCTGCTATGTTGAAACCCTAGCCTTGCCTCTAGCTAGTGTCCCTACGCCTCGGGCGACTTAATTAGCCTTCTATGAAATGATAAAAATAGCGCCTATTCTGCGGATTAGAAGAGCGTTCTGTGTAAGATGCTTACCACAGCGCCTGCCGCACGATGAGAGTCTGACAAACGGAACCGCGATGACCCAGTGACAACTGTGGCAGAATTAAGCTAATAAAAATTATATATAACCTCTACTATTTTGGTCCTTGTTTTCTTTTTGCAAACTTGGCAATATTTCCACTAGAATTTTACCCAAAAGAATATATCTCAAAAATAATTACCATTTGTGTAACACAAAACTTACAAGAAAAAATTATTATTATTATTATTATTATTGTTTGTTTGTTTTTCGAAACAGGGTTTGTCTGTGTAGCCTTGGCTGTCCTGGAACTCACTCTGTAGTCCAGGTTGGCCTCGAACTCAGAAATCCGCCTGCTTCTGCCTCCCAAGTGCTGGGATTAAAGGCGTGCGCCACCACCGCCTGGCAACAAAAATTAATTTAAAGGATTTTTTTATCCTTTATGAAAATGCAATCACTTCTATACATTTTGTTCAGAGTAATCTACTAACTTATTTCACATAGATGTGTGCTAAAACCCAGTAATATCAATTCAGTTTATGTTCAGATTTTTTCTATAAACATATGCTTCCTGTAGTTCTCTAAATTACTATGCATTTGGTTATTTGGTTATTATAATATATAAAACCAAATGGTCAATTTACTTTTCAATGATTGCTGTTATTTTACACTATAAATAACAGTTATGTTTGTGAATATACAGTTTATGAATATACCGTTTATAAAACTAGTTAAGTTTATGAATATCTCAAAGTAGTTTAATAACTTAGAAGGTTTATAAAAGTGCTCTTTTCATATTAACTCTTGAACGGCTAGATTTAAAGGATACAATAATATCACATTAGCTTAAGATTCTGGATCAGAAATTATAGCATTAAAACTGACAATAAAACCCGTCAATAAAAATGTGCAAGAATTGAATGAACATTAGATTCCCCTTGTCTTGCATGCAGTTCTGAGCTTTGCCCAGCATTGTATGCTATTGTGGGTTTGTGGAGTCTACAAACATACTGTTAATACAATGGTTTTTGGTTTTTTAGTTTTTTATTACTGTGTAGTAATTATCCAAAATACTTCATTGTGGCTTTTCCTGAATGTCTACAATCAGTCCAACATTTAAAAGTCAGTTAATTGGGAATGGACTTTAGTGTTGAGCTGCCAAATCAAAGTCTGTGCTGTTGGAAGGAATGAACGTCTGTGTCCATGGCAACAATATGAATGGGCGATGTCTCGAGTACTCGGGCCATTCCCAGGCAACACTGGGCAGCAGTGCCACCCTTTCACCGATCAAGTCAGTAAAGAGAAAGGGCACCTGATAAGGCTCGGAACTTTTATTTATACTCAGGTAAACACAAAATCAGCACCAAGTCGCTTCCCTTTGTGTCGAATTCCCCAGAGTCGATATCCGCCAAGCCTGAGGTCAGGTATCGGGTGTTAAGTGTATTCTAGCTGTGTTAAGGAACCAACTCTTTAGAACTTCAGCATACAGTGCTATAGTGAAACCCTGTGCAAAGGGGGAGTATGTAAAAGAGAGAGGAGATTAAAAGAGCTCGAGACCCTGGGCAGGTACGAGCTACCGCCCAGATACGCCCTCCTGCTCCGGTGACCAATTAGAGAGTTGCCCATGCCCAGAGAGCAACCAATAGGAGAGACCGGGGGAGGAGCACTGCCCTTTAAGCGGCCAAGCCCGGGGGACTGTCTGAGCTGGGAGAGCCACAACCTTGCGTCTTATCATCATGTCCTTGCAGGTAAGCCAGATCTGGGAAGGCCGTGCACGAGCAATGCTCCGAGAACGAAGCGCTGATAGGATGAGAGGAGCTGTGGTAGTCCTGGAGCAGGGCAGGGGCAGGTAACCCCCAGGAGCGTTCTGCTGCGACCCTGCAGTCACTCGCACACCTGCCCAAGCGCCTCTTTATCGCACAGTACATCGCGCCTCGCCATCTGTTGACAAGGACCCAGGATCTCCATAGCAACCTGTTTGGCCCTCAGGGATAGTTTAAATTACCCAGATCTGAAAAGACAGCTCCTGGCGGGGCTGGGGTGGGGTGGAGGGCTTCTTCACCTCTCTCTTGACCACTCCAGGAAGCAGATGACATCCATTGGGGCCTCCACGTCCCCTTGCTCTTGGGGACCTCGGGAGGTTCTCATAGATGTGTTTTGTTGAATAGCAGGGCTAGACTATGAAGCTCTGATTTTACCGTTTTATTGATAGGAGTGGAAAGAGAATAAATATGAATTAAAAACCAGGAAACCCTTTTCTCAGATAAGCACACAAATCTTGCTTCCATATGTATGTCCTTCCAAGTGTGTAGAATGAAAGGTGTGTGCACGCAATACACCTGTGACATAGTTCTTATACAAACAGTTTTATTAGCATTTTCTCACTAAATCAAGATACACTTTCCGCTCACTCTCACTCTGGTTCTCCCTCCCTCCTCCCTCTTTCTTCCCTCTCCCTCCCTCTCTCTCTTTGAGACCAGGTCTTTCTGTGAACTCCTGGCTGTCATGGAACTCACCCTGTAGACTGGGCTGGCCTCAAATTCCCAGAGATCTGCTTGATTCTGCCTCTAAAGTGATAGGACTAAATGTCACCGCCACCAGGCTTAAGATACACGTTTCTACTGCATAACATTTTATATTACAAATATAGCGAACTTTAACTATTTCTTCAGGCAAGATGTTATCATAGGTAAAATGACAAACCCCATCTCCTTCTCAGTCTGGATATGTTAATGTGTGTGTGTGTGTGTGTGTGTTACCGGCTGGCAAGTCTGGTGATCAGAACCTTCAGGAAGGCACATGGTAGAAAGAGAACTGACTCTTGCAATCGTTCCCTGACCTCCACACGCATGCCATGGTACATGTGCACCCACACACATGCCCACATGCTGTAGTAAACGTGGAGTAAATAAAAGAGGCGAGAGGCAGGTAAATGAGCCACCTCCACAGGCAGCAGGGGAAAGGGATCTTTAGGACTTAAAGGTTTATGAACATCATGAGGGGACAATAAGCTAAGGCATGTGAGAAACTACCCTGACAACAGGGCAGCATTGACGCTAGCCTTGGTTCAATAATTAAAATGGATACAGGGTGAGGGTTTCTGTTACTTCAGTGTTGAATGCATTAAATCTATTATTGCTGTAATGAAAGCATTCTTTCATTTCGATAAAATAAGATTCTAGTTTTAAAAGATACATACTTGCTTGATGTGGGCATCAGTAAGATCAAAGAGCAACTGTTTATGCTTAAAGAATAAATTGTAACAAATAAAAAGTTCTTAAAACATATGTGTATTATTTCAATTTGAAATTCTCACCAATGTAATAATATAACAAAAAATACAATATATTCTAGATGTGGGGAGTGTTATTCATTGGAGACAGGTGTGGGATCCCACACACCTGGAACCCCAGCACTTAGGACTTGGAGACAGGAGAGTTGGGAGTCCAAGGTCATCATCCTTAGTGGCAGACTCAAAGCAGCACTGTGCTACATGAGTTGCTGTTTCAGAAAAACGCAAAGTATTTCAAGCAGAAGAGAAAGATTAAAGCAGGTTAGAAAGCCATTTGTTTAAGAGAGGGGACGTGGCCTGTGTGGGTCGGTCTGTAGGTTACTTAGCATTCAGGAGTCCCAGGGTTCACCTGCCACTAATAGCAAAACTGAAGTAGGGTGATCATTTAAGTGTGATGTTCTAGGATAGACAAGACAACATATGCAAATCCTTACACACACACACACACATAGACCCATGCATACTGATGCACACACACATACACAGTACACTGGTAGTTCATTTGCCAGTTCATTTGCTGGTAAGTACTTGTTACAAACACCATAACCATGGGAACCCAGTAGATACTGAAGATGTGGTATTTTGATAACTTGTTCCTAGGCCTAAAATTATTTTGAAAATCAAAGTTTAAAATCATAATAAAAGTAAAAAAAAAAAAAAACATATTGGAAAGCCAGCAGCTAGTAGCTGGCTAGGATATTCAAATGTCTTCTCTCTTCAGAATGGAAATGGCGTTAGGATAGACATTATGTACCTCCATACCTGGGTGTTGTTAATGGCTCACTAGTGGAAATGAGACTGAGACCATGGTCCTTTTTTTTTTTTAACATTTATAAATGTTAGCAGATTGTTCCAGAAGTAAAAACGTAAATGGAATCCCTTCTTTAGTTACAATCTCCCAATTTTATTTATAAAGTATAGCACAGGTCCTTTGTTTTGCACAGGGGGAAGGTTAATTTTTCAGAAAAGCGTCTTGCTATGTAGCCCAGGCTAGCCTCCAACTTCAGCTGATCCTACCACCTCTGCTTCTCTAGTGTTAGGATTGCAGGTGTTTACTTTCACGCCTGGTCTGACAGGACATTTTACTTAGACTCATTTCCTTCCTAGATGATGAAGCTGAGGCAGGGGGCTAGGGATGTACCTCTTCTGGCCTGGAGATGCAGCAGTGGTAGGATGTCTGCAGGAAACCCTGGCCTTGACCCCAAACACCACAGGATGGGGGAGGGGAACGTGCCTTTAATTCCAGCATTTGGAAAGCAGGGGCGGGTGGGCCTCTGAGATCAAGGCCAGCCTGGTCTATAGATCGAGTTCCAGGATAGCCAGGACTAACCATAAAAACCCTGCCTTGAAAAACCAGCCAGCCAACTAAGCAAGAATAGTGGTGTGTAGTGGGAGGTGATTTTATAATCAGAACACACACACACACACACACACACACACACACAGTGTATGATTCAAATAGCTTAAGTGCCTTGACTGAGGAATTTCTCTTCCTAGTTCAAGGGCGAGTTGCTCAATTGCTTCACAAAGCTTGTGTGTAGGCTGACTGTTCTACTCACGTTCCGCAGTTCCACAGAAGGTGACACAAGTGAACTGTGAGTCACCTTCAGAGGCTGTCTTCAGAAGGGAGAGATTTGATCGGAAATGTCCAGAGGTCCCGTGCGGTCCTTTGATGTGGTGTCCTGTGACTCGTTGAGAATGCCCATCCCTGACACAGGAAGGATGGGAACAGGAGGGCCTTGGAGCACACTGTGAATGTGAGAGGACACTGTTCCCGGGGCAGATGAAGATCACACCCAACAAAGACACTGCGATCTTACTCAGCAGAGACAGAATCGCCTGCCACAGGAGCCCAGCTCCCAGAGCGCAGGAATGTAGGGACGGACGGTGGCATTCCTTTGGCCCAGAATGCTTTGAAAGTCACTGTCAACTGCAGCCATGTAAAGATGTTCCAGCTGCGGTAACTCTGATCCACTCAGCAAGGATACACCTAATGGTCTCTGACTGGGCTCCTGCCCTGGGTCAGTAGACGAGAGCTTGACAGTAGATACAAAGGTGAATAAGGTATTATCTAAGTGAAGGTATTAACATAAATAAGTTATGCCTGCCCTTTATTCTGGGTATCTCGGGGAACAAATGATGTAATGCGACCCCGACTTTCTGTTGAGTCCTAGGGAACTCCATCCAGGTTGTCAGGGGCAGCGTTTCCAGTCTGTGTCTTCACACTGGACACCCTTACCCAAGATTCATGGCAAGCCTGGTGGTTTCTGAACCAGTGTCCTTCCTTTCCTGTAGCCACTCCCACTCCCACCTCTGTTGTCAGGGCAATGGCTGCTCACCAACAATTCTCTGTAAAGTGATTTCTCTCCAGCATTTGTTATAGAGGAAGGGAAGAGGAGAGGAGGGGAAGAGAGGAGAGGGGAGGGGAGGAGAAATTACCAAAAAAAAAAAAAAAAAATTGTTCAGGATGAGACACGTTTGCTAATCAACCCCAAAGTAAGATAAACAACTTCATTTTCCTGGAAATCAGTTGATATGAGGCTTATAATTTTAAAAATAAAATTAGATTTTGTGTGTGTGCCTGGCGTGCAGGTAAGTATATGTACCCTACGTGCACCTTTTGCATGAACTTGCGGTCTCTTACCCTAGGCTGATTTCGACCAGGTGGCCCAAGACGTGAGGAAGCTGAAAAGCAGACCGGAAGATGAAGAACTCAAGGAACTCTATGGGCTCTACAAACAGTCCGTCATCGGAGACATCAACATTGGTGGTACCTGATCTTTGTCTCAAACAGATGTTGTCATCTGCACGCTACTCATAGAAGTGCACAGTGAAAAGTAACAGTGTAACGCTCTCCTTCTCTTCACAGCGTGTCCAGTCATGTTAGATCTAAAGGGTAAGGCCAAGTGGGAAGCTTGGAACCGCCAAAAAGGTTTGTGACTCTTAAACAAGGTTAAAACAAACCTTCTTCCCCTCTGCCCGCCCTGCTTGGTGAGCTAACGTGTCTGTGTCTCTCTAGGGCTGTCGAAGGAAGACGCCATGCGTGCTTACATTTCGAAAGCGAGAGAGCTGATTGAGAAATATGGAATTTAGAATATGACGGAGGAGACGACAGATCTCCTCTGGAAGCCTCCATATGCATTAGTCACTCTCTACATAAAATCATGTATTTTTTTTTCTGTTAGCATGAATTATAATCCTCAGGACTATGTCAACAGTTACCTGATTTTACTCACTCGAGCAAGGTGACTTTAAAAAGTTCCTTTGCAAAAACTGCTTTTGTCGTATGCCTACGCGCTTTAATAAATGTTTCTTTTTTGCCTTTATGTCTGTGTGGATATGTGTATGTGTGTGTTGAGCATGTGTATGCATGTATGTGGAGGCCAGAGGTGTGCTTTTCCCGGGTGTGCTATTGGCTTCCTGTGAGGCGAGACCTCTCACTGGCATGCAGCTCAGCCGGTGCTAGACTGACTAGCCCAGGAGTCCTCTTACCTCTTCCTCTTCAGCCCTGAGATTACAGAGGTGACCCAGCATCCCAGGCGTGCTACGTGGGGCCTGGGGCTTGAACTCAAGTCTTTCTGCTTTCGAGGCAAGCTCTTTCCTGACTGAGCCATCTTCCCAGCCCGGACATCTTTCTTGACTCCATCTGTTACTCTGCAATGAGTTAGTGCTACTGGGCCAGTCAAAGATGTTTATTCAGAATTAACAGCAGCCAGACTCTTTCCCAGTGCTTCAGGAAAGGGAGCTGGGAGGGTCATGGGTTAGGACAGCCTGGGCTACATGGTGAGACCCTATCTCAAAAATACAGAAAACCCTAAAACTGAAGGGAAAGGTACAGAGATCAAATAAACAGAAGAACACCATGCCACACCTAGCTGATATGGAAAAGTTTCCTCCTCCTCCTCCTCCTCCTCTTCTTCTTCTTCTTTTTTTTTTTTTTTTTTTTTTGGTTTTTCAAGACAGGGTTTCTCTGTGTAGCCCTGGCTGTCCTGGAACTCACTCTGTAGACCAGGCTGGCCTCAAACTCAGAAATCCACCTGCCTCTGCCTCCCAAGCGCTAGGATTAAAGCCGTGCGCCACCTAAATTTCCTAACCAGCCCGTGGCTGCTCACGGAAGAGCTTTGAGTTTCGGGTGGTCTTCCTATCCTAGGGAACAGTAATCGCTAAGGGCTGTGTTTTGATGAACCAGCAATTACTCTGATGAAATAGATCTAAAGTATAGTTCTTTTTTTTTTAATTTATTCGATATATTTTTATTTACATTTCAAATGATTTCCCCTTTTCTGGCTCCCCACTCCCCGAAAGTCCCATAAGCCCTCTTCCCTCCCCCTGTTCCCCCATCTGCCCCTTCCCACTTTCCTTCTGGTATTCCCCTACTCTGCTACACTGAGTCTTTCCAGAACCAGGGGCCACTCCTCCGTTCCTCTTGGGCATCATTTAATATGTGGATTATGTTTTGGGTATTCCAGTTTTCTAGGCTA